>NC_073691.1:108291732-108398695 GCF_029784155.1 Uranotaenia lowii | reverse complement strand
CGAGCCCCGTACTTGGATTTGATGGACAATTTTTTTTTATAATAACGGTCCAGAGGCGCACCGTGCCACGGCTAAGCTGTGCGTGTGTATGTAGCAAAAGCAACAACAAAACCATTCCTTCAATTCACCGGCAAAGCTGCCCGGCTTTAGCAGCTGTGTATATGTAGCGTGTGTATGTAATAGCAGGCAGTAAGCAAAGCACAGTTCTCATTCAATGGGTTTCCCTTTGCCTTCACTCCCGTTCCCTTTCCCGTTACCATCGCAAGACAAAGGACTACCTTGAAAGGCGGCCAAACGCCGGGAAGCCACCGTCGTGCGTTTTTTTGTGATTGTTCGGCGGCAGAAAGCCTATAACAAATATCCCTCATCCTGCATGAAGCTCAAATAGTATACTGGTTAGGATGTCGGACTGGTATGACGATCGAGTTGGTGATTTGAGTTCGACTCTCCCTACGGGCGCTGTATTTTATATTTTTATTTTCTTGTTTCTGGGATGAATTATCCAATAGGAAGGAAATCCCATAAAATGTTTTTCTTGTTTTGCTTCAATGTAGTGGTCATGCATAATTTTAGTTGGGAGCCGAGTCCTTATGCCAGTTACGGTTTTTCAAACATATCATCTTCGGCACAGTGCACATTTCAGCGCATTATCGGCACAGAGATTTGCTAAATAGGCATTGGATTTTTGCAACCTCTTCTATGGGTGTACGGTAAACATTAATACTGTTACTCTCAGCCTTCGGCTAGATCGGACGTTTTGTTTGGGCTCTCGATACTATCCTAAAAGGCTAACGATTTTTTTATGATCGATAAGGTTCGGTGCGCAGTGTAGTGATGAGTCCGTCTCCCGGAGACTATCCGGATCGGACCATACCGGATTGGCTTGATCCGAAAAACCAGCATGGCCGCTTGTTTTACTTGTTCCTCAAAGCTCGTGATGGACACACTCTTCCGAACCCGTTTTTGGTTGGAAAATCCATAGAGAAACATGCTGGAAAGATCGATGGAGCGTTTTTTGATCCCATCAAAAAATGGTACGTTTTGAAGATTCGGAACAAAGAGCAAGGCAAAAAGCAAGGCAAGAATTAAATCAATGAATCGATGGAACCCCAGGTGAAATCGGCAATCATCCTAATTTGAATTATCGGAAATTCGTCGTCAGATGTAGTGAAGTGATCGACATGACAAAGGCGGAATTGCTAGCAGAGTTGTTATCGCAGAAAATAACCGAAGTAAGAAGAATAACAAAAAAATCGGAAAACAAAATCATCGGCCCCCCAACTTTAGTTCTGACTATCAACAGTACGATCATTCCTGAGTACGTGGATTTTGGTCTCCTCCGAGTCCGAACCCGTGTCTACATACCACAGCCTTTGCTATGCCGCCTTTGTTTTACCTAAGGTCATCCGAAGAAACGGTGCCCGAACGAACGCAAGTGTAGTATTTGCAGCAGCACGAAGCACGATAGCAGCAACTGCCCGGGCCCTAAATTTTGCCACACATGCTAATCACACGACCACTCGCCATCATATATATATACACCCAAAATAATTTAGAAATTTATTTTACGGTATTTTTCACGTAAACGAAGATTTTGTTGCATCTGATCGATTCTACGTGATTTTGTAATACCTTCATTCCTTCCTCATAGACGACACATGAAATTCACGTAAAGTCTAAGTGAATTCAATTTTTTCATTTTTCTCAAGCGTGTGGTTGAAAATTCTTATTAGAAAAAGCATTTGTTGATTTTGTTAACCGTCGTGAAAAATGTTTTTGTCAGTTGACAAAGGAATTTGTTTTCAATCGTCTTGAATCTTGCCATATGTCTTCTGGTAAGTGCAAATGAATGCTTCATTATAACTATTTAATTTTTGATTTAACATCTTTCAGTAATCGCTGTGGCTGCAAGTGCTCTTCCGTTGGAACTGGTGGTGGTCATTCGTTCTTTGGTTCGAGTCCCACCGTAGGATGTCCGGGTTTAGAAACGCAACGAAATTACGCAAGGTAAATTATTTATCAATATTATAATTTTCTATTTTTATTATTGATTTTTTTCTATTTTCTACAGGATCCCACAAATATATATATATATATATATATATATATATATATATATATATATATATATATATATATACACCCAAAATAATCTGCACGTAGCTGCTACGTGAAAAACTACATAATTTTTATCCAATTGATATTCACGTAACTTGTACGAATAAAATAAGTAAACGCTCCCCTAATAGGAATTTTCGCTCTATGAACATCACGTACAACTTACGTGAATTCCAAGTACGTTCAACATGTTATGAGGATGGAAGCCACGAAAAATTTGTTAAGCTATTGAATGATATTTGGATCTCTTCTACTAATTTTTAAGTATTTATTCTGGGCAGTAAAATGAAAATAAAATGAATTTATCGTAAATAAAATTTATTTTTAATATCTTTCGCCACACACTACACTTGATTCGTAATCTAAACAAAATGCGGGACCTTTGGCCGGCGAGTTGCTTTGTGGGATCCTGTAGAAAATAGAAAAAAATCAATAATAAAAATAGAAAAATATGATATTGATAAATAATTTACCTTGCGTAATTTCGTTGCGTTTATAAACCCGGACATTATAACCCGGACATCCTACGGTGGGACTCGAACCAAAGAACGAATGACCACCACCAGTTCCAACGGAAGAGCACTTGCAGCCACAGCGATTACTGAAAGATGTTAAATCAAAAATTAAATAGTTATAATGAAGCATTCATTTGCACTTACCAGAAGACATATGGCAAGATTCAAGACGATTGAAAACAAATTCCTTTGTCAACTGACAAAAACATTTTTCACGACGGTTAACAAAATCAACAAATGCTTTTTCTAATAAGAATTTTCAACCACACGCTTGAGAAAAATGAAAAAATTGAATTCACTTAGACTTTACGTGAATTTCATGTGTCGTCTATGAGGAAGGAATGAAGGTATTACAAAATCACGTAGAATCGATCAGATGCAACAAAATCTTCGTTTACGTGAAAAATACCGTAAAATAAATTTCTAAATTATTTTGGGTGTATATATATATATGATGGCGAGTGGTCGTGTGATTAGCATGTGTGGCAAAATTTAGGGCCCAGGCAGTTGCTGCTATCGTGCTTCGTGCTGCTGCAAATACTACACTTGCGTTCGTTCGGGCACCGTTTCTTCGGATGACCTTAGGTAAAACAAAGGCGGCATAGCAAAGGCTGTGGTATGTAGACACGGGTTCGGACTCGGAGGAGACCAAAATCCACGTACTCAGGAATGATCGTACTGTTGATAGTCAGAACTAAAGTTGGGGGGCCGATGATTTTGTTTTCCGATTTTTTTGTTATTCTTCTTACTTCGGTTATTTTCTGCGATAACAACTCTGCTAGCAATTCCGCCTTTGTCATGTCGATCACTTCACTACATCTGACGACGAATTTCCGATAATTCAAATTAGGATGATTGCCGATTTCACCTGGGGTTCCATCGATTCATTGATTTAATTCTTGCCTTGCTTTTTGCTTTGCTCTTTGTTCCGAATCTTCAAAACGTACCATTTTTTGATGGGATCAAAAAACGCTCCATCGATCTTTCCAGCATGTTTCTCTATGGATTTTCCAACCAAAAACGGGTTCGGAAGAGTGTGTCCATCACGAGCTTTGAGGAACAAGTAAAACAAGCGGCCATGCTGGTTTTTCGGATCAAGCCAATCCGGTATGGTCCGATCCGGATAGTCTCCGGGAGACGGACTCATCACTACACTGCGCACCGAACCTTATCGATCATAAAAAAATCGTTAGCCTTTTAGGATAGTATCGAGAGCCCAAACAAAACGTCCGATCTAGCCGAAGGCTGAGAGTAACAGTATTAATGTTTACCGTACACCCATAGAAGTGGTTGCAAAAATCCAATGCCTACTGTGTCGCCAGTTCAGCGCTGTAAAATCAGTTGAGCGACAATGGATTTTTCTCAGAGTAGGTAAGTTAAACCTAACGTCGGAAGTAGTGCGCTGGAATCGTACGGTGACCCGCCATCCAGCGCACTACTTCCGACGTTAGGTTTAACTTACCTACTCCGAGAAAAATCCATTGTCGCTCAACTGATTTTACAGTTTTTCCCTGTAACGACAATATTTAGCAAATCTCTGTGCCGATAATGCGCTGAAATGTGCACTGTGCCGAAGATGATATGTTTGAAAAACCGTAACTGGCATAAGGACTCGGCTCCCAACTAAAATTATGCATGACCACTACATTGAAGCAAAACAAGAAAAACATTTTATGGGATTTCCTTCCTATTGGATAATTCATCCCAGAAACAAGAAAATAAAAATATAAAATACAGCGCCCGTAGGGAGAGTCGAACTCAAATCACCAACTCGATCGTCATACCAGTCCGACATCCTAACCAGTATACTATTTGAGCTTCATGCAGGATGAGGGATATTTGTCATAGGCTTTCTGCCGCCGAACAATCACAAAAAAACGCACGACGCACAGTGGGGCGGAACAGGCTTTGTGTTGGACAAAACCTCGTAACTTCTTTAAATCAGCTCATAGAGGTTTGATGTCTTCGGGTGAAATGTTCACGATAATAAAAGCTATCAAATCGTTTAGTTGACGATATTCTAGCTAAATATTTCAATTCATTTTTGAAAGGCACAAAATTGAAAATATACGTCGGTTAAATTCACCTTATCTTGATTATATTAACTCCAAAACGAAAAAAAATACATGTTTGAAAATTCTCTAAATTAAAGATTATAAACCGCTCAATCTATCGCACAATTCGAGAGAATAATTTATCCGGCGGTTCCAACAATTTTTATCTTTAAGCTTTGTGTAAAAAATCGCGTTTCTTCTTTCAACTTTACGTCTTAATGTATCCAAAACGCATAAAACTTCATATTTCTTTAGAATAAATGATGAAATTTTTTTTTCAAACTCAACAAAATCATAAGTTGAAGAGATTTAACGATTTTCTGGAAATATTTAAAAATTCGGAATAAATTCGGATTTGAATAAAATATTGATATTGAATAAAAAACTAATCGCAATAACCATAAATGCTTTCGGCAACACTTTAAACAAATTAGCTTTGTCGTGAAGATGTGTTTTATACGTCTGTATAAATCTGAAATAAGAAGCGGTGTTGATTTTAGTGATGATAGTTTCAAAGTTTTTTTTTGCATGTTTTGTATTTTTAATATCTTTAATCGGTAATAATTTATGTGAATCATTGAAGTTTTTTTTCAATTTATCTGTTTTGAAGGAGTATTAAATAGTCTACTAGGCACCATTTTTTAATACGTTCATCAATTTTGACAAAACTTTGCCTGGTATAAGAGCAAACATCTTACATTTTTGTTTCAAATTTCAAGATTTTTCAATGAAAATTGTCAAAGATAAAGCAAATTAAGTAAAGCAATTCTAAATCTCCCTTTTTTACGGGAATAGCTGTATCTTTGTTTCCCGTAATTGTAAAGATTTCAAATTTTGTAGAGCGTTAGTTTAATAGTTGAACTAGATTGTGTGAAGTTTTCATAAAAAATATCAACCGACAGAGAAATGGCAGCTTTTCAAAGTTGGAAGTGGATGCGCAGCTTCACGCGATTTCGTTCTTTTTTGAACGCAATTGTATTTGGCTAACTCTTCCGCTCACTGAACCTTTAAAAAGATTATCTTGATTCGTGCAAAAAGTGAATGTTCAAAAAATAAGAAAAATACTTAAATATGGGTACTGATGAATAATAAAGCTGTTCATTAACATGTTTGCAATTTTATGTTATTGTATATTGCCTTGGAATAGTTTGGAAGAATTGAAATGTTCACATTAGCTCCACAATAGTATCCTATATTTACGCATAAAATGAATTCAGTTATGTAAGGAAATTGATTTTTTGAGTAAATAGAGTAAAAAATTAATGGTATTATTTAAGCTTATTGTTTTTTAAAGAACCCACACTAAATAGTAGGCTTTCATTCCAAGAACGAGTTACTGAGAAAAATGTTAAATTTCATGATAAAGACAAAAAACATGCCTCACAAAAAGTTGAATAACTTCTTCATTAGCAAGTATTAGCAACTACTTTTTGTTTTAAAATAAAGTTGAAACTTAGTTCTTTATTTTAATATGTTACTCGACGCGGAATTATGCTGAAAAACTATACTTTAAGATGTTTTAAATTGGCGAAAATCTGTGATTTTTTATGTCAAACTAATTTTTCTATAACTAGGAGAATATATTTTGTAAATTTAATATGTTCTAAGTGCATAAAAATAGATAAAATTTCAAAAAAAATTGATGTTTTTGTTTAACGTTTATCTTGAACAGATGATTTTCTACAGAATGATAAAGATCTCTCTTATTATTTTCTCATTTTTCAAAAAAAAATTACCCTAGCTTCCCCTACTAAGTAAGTTGCTCAAAAAATCGAATTTTTCAAAATCTTTGATAGATTTGAGATGGGCCATTTATCTTGTTTCCAAAAATATAGAATAGAGAATTTTCATCCAAGAAATGAAAAATGAGGTTTTGTCACAACTTTCATAGGTTCTGCCCCACAGTGCGACGGTGGCTTCCCGGCGTTTGGCCGCCTTTCAAGGTAGTCCTTTGTCTTGCGATGGTAACGGGAAAGGGAACGGGAGTGAAGGCAAAGGGAAACCCATTGAATGAGAACTGTGCTTTGCTTACTGCCTGCTATTACATACACACGCTACATATACACAGCTGCTAAAGCCGGGCAGCTTTGCCGGTGAATTGAAGGAATGGTTTTGTTGTTGCTTTTGCTACATACACACGCACAGCTTAGCCGTGGCCGTGGTTGTTTGCCGGTTGATTGAATTGAAGCAATGTTTTTTTTGTTGCTTTTACTGCATACACACGCACAGCTTGGCCGTGGTTGTTTGCCGGTGGATTAAAGGGATTGAATTAGAAGGATGTTTTTGTTGTTGCTTTTGCTACATTCACACGCACAGTGCTCGGTTCGCTGGCTGCCTGGTGTTGGTTCTTTGCAAATAAGTATACCATGTACAACAATCACTTTTCTGTTGTCATGGTTTATAATTCGTTGTTGTCAGCTGAGAATAAACTTTTTTTTTAGATTGTTGTATATTGCGCTTAAGAATCATGAACACGAAGATCAAAAAACCACATAAAATCTTTCACAAAAAATGAAGCTACTGAAAAAGAATTGGAGATTTATCGATCTAATTAATCTCAATAATGCATGTAAGCACATACTTAAGTAGGAACTGCGGTGAATCCGTACACCCATGGTGGATAACTAGCATACATAGGTTCTAACCCCAGCTAAATGGTGTCCAGACACTAGGTTTACGAAGTTTTTGAGCTAAAACTATGGTTAGTGCAAGATAAACTAAGAGTAAACATTTATTTATATCTAGCTGTCTTGTGTGAGGAACAAAAAGGTAGGGGGAAGTCGTCTATAACCCGACTCCTCCTATGGCCGGACAACATTGATTTTTCGAAAACGCAATATCCTAAAAATGTTTTAACACCATGAAAATAAAGTTAAATTTAAGCCTGATATGGTGTTAAAAATATGGTAATCCAATCTGAAAAGGTAAACCAATTATAGGCTTTGAAAGCTTTCGCCTAGTAGTTCGGCGAGGATCGCCTAAACTTTACATTTATATTGTGATCAGTTTTTACGGCTTGTCAAATGTGAATTGCACATAAACGTCATTGTTGGTTGGTTATCTTTCGACTTCAGTAGATGTAAGATAACAAATCGGAAGTTCAAACAAAATATTAGGAAAATAAAAAAATGCGATTTATCTATGACCGGACACCATATTGTAGATGATTTCAACTAGAAACTTTCATTTTTTAATCTCTATAGCACCCTCAAATGGTTAGCAGAAGATAAGGATTCAATAACGAAACTATTTTGGTCTTCTGAGAAACTTAAGATTTTGCTGTCCGGTCATAGACAATTTTTCTCTAGTTTTTTCGAAACAAATGTTTCATTCTGGTTTGTCAAAAAAACTTTTATGACTGGCTTCATAGAACGTTCAGTATTGGAAAACATATACTCACAAGACCTGTGCAAGTGATTTCAGTCATTTTGCTACGTTTTTGTGCCATTGGTGACAACTTTGGTGAAATAATTCGTAGTGTCCGGCCATAGACGACACTTTTGGAAATGAGTAAAAACTAACATGAAATGATTTCTCTTACCACATGGATGCGTTGTAAATTATTTTTTTTTCTAATATAGTTAGGTGATCATAATATTGATTCTCTTCAAAACAGTAGAGGAACCAACATTTACAAAAATCTATTTTTGAAGTTATTGCTTAAAACCCTTAGGTGTTCGGTAGTAGACAACTTCCCCCTATAACCATTTCATGTTGTTGCAAATTTGCAACAATTAATATTTTGCCTAATACTCGAAATGTGTGAAAATTATATTTTTTCATTATTTTTCCCTTCATGTACTCATCTTTGCGCACTATTGAGAATTTTTTCAAGAAAAAATAAAAAATCATGAAATGAAGGGTTAATTCAGCTTAGTGACATCAACCCACCTTGACGAAGCCTTACGGCATATAGACAGTTTGGTTAGTCGGGGGGTTCGATGCCTCTTTGCTTCGATGCGCCATAAAAAAAAACAAACTTTTTTGCATTGCACTCCCAAGACAACCTCCAAAAGCAACGCGACGTAGGCGCGGTGAAACCTACTTACATGGACTCTTGGGAGCTTAGGATAGGAAATTATCCTTGTGCTTTGCAATCCTTTTTCCTGCCACTATCCTACCCTGACCAACCCTAACCCTTGTAGCAAAATAGTCATGATAAGTTTACCAGCCGGGAACCCTAAGCGTCTACCTCCAATGAAGGCAACGGAGTCACGTGCACATCACATTTGTAAATTCTGGTACTGGTTTTGGGTTTTTATCGGGTATCTTTCAAATACTTCGACTACGGTCAGATTGGTACGCGCTAAGATGGCTTGCATGTTATTTTGTCTCGTCCTTTCGGGGCACTTAGGATCAGCGCTAGCGTGATTCGTTCGACAGTGGAAACATATTGTTTCTTGGGTACAATTATCAAACTCTTCTGCTGTCTCATGAATTTTAGTACAATTATTGCATCTCTTCCTGCTTTTACAATTTTCTGTGCGGTGATTGTAACGCAGACATGGCTGATGTTTTTTGAAGCGTTTAGTGATGGGCGGTAATTGGTATCTAAACAATAGTGTTTGTTCCTAATGGCTGGTCACGCACAATTTCTTTGTTTTTAACGTATGTTTTGTGTCAAATGTGTAAATTGTAAATAGCATTTAGTTTGATAATGTTAAAAAATTATGTTTTATCGCTGGAAGAAACCGGTTACTTGAGGCTGTTTGCCAGGAATTACCAGTTTGTCAGTCAACGCACTTTGTTAAAATTTGTACAAAATTTGCGGGAAAAATTTCACTCCGAGTGTATAGTTGCCAAGCATCGCATGGTTCTAGCAAGCGGTCTTTTTGAAAGTGTTTTTCCCTGAATTGCTGATGGTTGCGAATTACAATCATTATTATCGTGACCCGCGAAGTTGTCAAGATAACCGTTGTAGTGGAGTTTTGGAGCATAGGAACGTTTAAAGTTGTAAATTGTGGTTTAATAAATTCGTCCTGTGATAAAGGAACCATTGTGCCAACAATAAATACCTATTGTTCAACACTAAAACTGAGTGACACCTAAGTTTGAGTGCTTCTCTCACGAGAGCCTATTTTAGTGCCTTGTTTTGCCAGTGAGAAGAATCCAGAACAATCTAATTGGAATATCGACGTGAAAGAAACGTAAAGGGGCTTGTGCTGTCTAATGGCAAGCACAAGCGCCGAGCCCGCGCTCAAAGCGCCAGATCCTATGCAGGATCAAAGAGTACTCGGCGAAAATCCAGGCAGTAGACTCCCAAGATGGATTGACCTTTTAGGCAAGGCTGGGGAAATTATCCTGCTGAGCCAAAAACCCACTGGAGAAGACGATCTTGGTAAACCAATCTCGCTCCCCAAGAATCCCTTCCTTATAGCAAAGACGATTGAAAATGATGTAGGTAGTATCGATGGTGCGTTGACTGAAGCTAGAGGAACGCAATACACATTGAAGGTAAGGAATCCAGTTCAAGCGGAAAAACTTAAAATGTTGAAACGCTTGATTGACGGTACCCCAATTACTGTAGAACCACATAGCAAGCTTAATAGAAGACAATGCAAGGTAACTTGCTACGAGGTAGATGGAATCAGCAACGAGGCCCTACTTGAAGAGCTAAAGCCCCAAAAAGTTATCGACGTAAGGAGAATCCAAAGGCAAGAAGGAAATAAAAAAATAAATACCCCCCCCCCCCCCCCCCCCTTACAATTGAAGGAACTGTTCTCCAAGAGCTCATATTCTTCGGACTTATTCGTACGAAGGTGCAAGTTTACTACGACTCCCCAATGCAGTGTCGCCTGTGTTACCAGTACGGACACACAAAAAATCGATGTTCTAATAATCCTATCTGCGGTAATTGTTCTGTAAACCATGAAGGTACCTGTGAAAATGAAGCCAAATGTATCCATTGTAAAGGTAATCACGCAGCGTCTTCCAACACTTGCCCCAAACGTATCGAGGAACAGAATATTATACGTTTAAGAACCAACGAATCTCTGTCAATGGGTGAAGCACGAAAAATCGTTACGGATCAACGACTTCGAAATACATACGCCAGTGTCGCACAGACTCTTCAAAACAATGAGATGACCAAATTGAAGGAATCTGAAGCAAATACTAGGAAAGAAAACGAAGAACTGAAATCAAAACTACAACAGTGGAAAAAACATTCACAGCAAATCCAAGTTGCGCTTCAAAAGCAAATTAAGGATCTGCAATCGCAGATTCACGCATTGCAAATGCAGCTTGTCACCCCAAAAATGCTATCACAGACTAAACCGATAAATGAGCACAATAACCAACTATCCGGATCAACAGACCGTGCTGAAGAAACCTCAAATTCAATCCGAGAGCCCTCAAAAACTCAAAGAAAACGGCAGAACAACAAACAAGATAAAATTTCAAACCAACCACACTCTTCTAATGGATCTCCACCACAGAAAAAGACAAACGATAAAACTATAAAACAAACACCCCAGCCTACAAGGTCTAGCCCCAAAATTAAGGAAATTTCCAGCATGGTTATATCTGAATCTGACCCCGATGACGATCTCGATAATGAAAGTTCCTCCGATTAAACCGTTACAACCATCGCTATTCTCATACAAACCACACCCCCTCCCCCTCTTTCTTTCTATTCATGGCCAATTTTTATGATAACCCTTCCAATATAATTCCCTCCACACGTCCCTTCCAACAGGTATTAGGTGGCGAGAATCTTACCCACACAGCAAACCCACCATATGTAACAACCAATATCGATTCTAATTACCAAAGGAATATTATTGAAACTCCCCATCTTCTAGGCATAGATGATGTAGGTGACGTTACACAAATCTCTCATTCTAATACTCCCCAGTTTAGTCCATTAAACAAAAAATCTAAAGCAGTACACTGCAACGTACGTGGCCTTAGAGGCCATTTACCGGAAATCCAACATCTTCTGAACGAAGAAAAACCTTTAATCCTAGGATTACAAGAAACAAAATGTCAAGACAATTTAACCCTTCCTCCCTCTCTTACCAGAACTTACAAATGGAAGTTAGTCAATAATAGTAACCGGGACAATCAACACGGAGTCGGATTAGCGGTGAACTCCAGCATTCCTCACACTTTCCTTGATATGCACGTTGAGCTCCAAGCTGTTGCAGCAACCATACTACATCCTTTCAAAGTCACCTTTGTATCCTTATACATAAAGTGGTTTTTATACGGAGGAGTCGCGGACAGTTAAGAAAAACTAACAATCGGAATTACAATATAGAAAACACGTTTTTATTAACCGATTGTTGTACGAGAAGTGAAAAAATACACACTCAAATAGTGTTACTTAAAAGAGGGCGAAATGCAGGGATTGCCAGATGGGCACACACTTAACACGCCCGCTCAAGCGCTGCAGTCCGCCAGTCCAATACTCGCTCGAAGACTCTTGAATGTAGGAGCAGACAACCCTTTGGTTAGGATGTCTGCCTGCTGCAAAGCTGACGGTATGTAATCCAGTCGTATCTGCTTCGTTTCGACTAGATCCCGAAAGTAAAAGTATTTTACATCCATATGCTTCAAGCGGCTTGAACCCTTGGGAGTGCTGACAATCTTCATCGTAGACTGGTTGTCTTCATGGAATACGATGGGCCCAGTAGGAACATGACCAAGTTCCCGTAGCACTCTCATCAACCATTGACCATGACAGACAGACACACACAAAGCGACGAGTTCTGCCTCGGTCGACGACAGAGAAACGGTTGATTGCTTCCGCGATATCCAGTTCACAGAAGCTCCGAACACCTTGAACACAGCACCGGATATCGAACGTCTATCTATGATATCCGACGCCCAATCAGCATCAGTGTAAACCTCCAGCAGTGGCGCTTGATTGTTTCCGTAATACACCAATCCAAGCTCCAAGGTGCCTCGGATGTATCGTAGGACTCTCCGCAAATGAACCCAGTGTTCATTGTTTGGACAGGATTGAAACTGGCTAAAATACACCGTAGCGACCGCCAAATCTGGTCGAGATGTTTGCGAGAGATACAATAAACAGCCAACTAACTCTCGATAAGGTTCTGCAATCCGCTTCGATTCATCACCTTTCTGCAGTTTCAACCTGTTTTCCATCGGCGTCGCAATTGGCCGACAGGCCATCTGGAAACGACTCAGCAAATTCTCGGAATAGCGACGTTGACTGATCTTCATTATCTTCCGGTCGAGGTCCCGTTCGATTTTCATCCCCAGAAAGCTTCGAACCTCACCCACATCAGTCATTTCAAACTCCGCGGAAAGTTTATTCTTCGTCTCGTTGACCAACTTCAACGACGGGCTCATGATTAGAATATCATCAACGTATAAAGTCTGCTTCAATTAATATTGGAACACAAACAATTGCGTGTAGTTCAGTCATTTATTAACGAATTCATAATTTGTTTTTCATACAAATCATACAAAATCTTTACTCTTTCATAAAAAAAAATTAAAAAAAATTATTCATTGCTGTTTCGAAGAAATTCTCGTACTTTCCCCGTAATACGGCACATTAGGCGGCGCACACCCTTTTCGTCCACCGTTTTGGCGATTTGATTCCACCAGTTTTTCATTTGAGTCATGTTCCTAACAAGTTTTCCCTTTGCCTTAAGCCCAGTATTTCTCTATCGGCCGGAACTGGGGGCAGTTTGGGGGGTTGAGGTCCTTCGGTATTACGCTGACCCCGTTCGTTGCGTACCATTCCATAACCGTTTTGCTGTAATGGCAGCTTGCGAGGTCCGGCCAAAACATTACTGGACGGTCGTGGGCACGAATAAACGGCAGAATCCGTTTCTGTAGGCACTCTTTTTTGTAGACTTCTGATGTCATTGTCTTGTCAGTGAGAAAGACTTTGGTTTTTTGTCCACAACTGCATATCCCCTGCCAAATCATGTACTTGCGGGCGAATTTATCCGCAAACACGAACTTAAATTTTGCAGGTACATCCCCCCGAGCCGTCGCCAAATAAAATTTTTGACCTGGGATTTGCCCAAAGTCCGCCTTCACGTAGGTCTCATCGTCCATCAGAATACATCCGTCGAACTTGGTCAGCACTTGGTCGTACAGCTTTCGAGCACGGATTCTGGCCACATTGATCTGCTTCAGCGTCCGATTTGGCTGTTTGCTGGCTCGGAATGACCTTATTCCTTCCCGGAGACGAATTCTTCGCACCGTACTGTGAGCGGCCTGGAACTTATTGGCCAAATCGCGGTCTGAAAGATTGGGATTCCTCTTGACGGCCTTGATGACTTTCCCACGCAGTTTCCGGTCGACAGTTCCACTCCGACGCTTCGAATGCGGCTTCCGAGCCGTCGTCAATGTTTCCTTGTACTGCTTGATAACACGCCATACGGTATTTCTGAGCATTTTAAGCTTTTTAGCTAGCTTCGATGCCGACAACAATGGATTTTCAAGAAAACTGTGCACAATTTGATCTCTCCGTTCGGCTTCCATGGCGGTTGTTTACAAAATGCTATCGTTTGGTGTTATGACATAGATACATGGTGAAAGGTAATGAATTTCCCGACACGTGGGTGAAAAAAGCTTCCAAATCCGTCCACTAGGAGCGCCACAATGAGCAAAAGAATTTGTTCCAATATTAAATGAAGCAGACTTTAATATTAAAATCACCATCGAGAGTCACACAGTCTGGTTACCCTATGGAAATCAGAAGTACGGATAGTTTTTGCTCTGATTTCTTGGCCGTTTTTTCGATGTTCTGGACTTTTTATGGATGGTAAATACGGTTGTACTTACGTATGATCGTCATGCGAAGATCCTAAAATACGCCGCGGTACATTCGAATGTGTGAACTGCGAGCTGTTTCGAGTTAAAGTTTTCCGGTATTTCAAACGGTATTGGGTGAATCGTTGAATTCGAGCTCCGCGCGATCCCCAATAAAATAAATACCGGGAAGTGAATGTAGTAGTGTGGTTGGGGAAGCTTGTTGGCAGAAAAAAAAAATCCAAACAAGAATGGCTACGAACACACCGTGTCGTAGCATATGGGAAAGTGTTTGGGTATAAGTGGAAGATCGGGTGAATTCTTGCCGATCATCGGCTATTGGTTGGAAGTTGAGCTTCATAACTAGAAGAGTGTGAGAGCGAGAATAAAGTGTGCGCTATAATTCGAGTTAGAGAGCTCGTCAAAATCGAGCAGTGGTTTGTGTCTGAACTACTCGAAAGTTTACTGCTAGAAATCCGAAATCGGGTTACAGTATAGTTCAGAAAAATAGCAGCACCTACTAAGTTGAAATATAAGAAAGAAATAAAAATAAATTGGTGAAGTGATCTTTTGGGAAGGGTCCAAAAGTGGGTGTCTAAGGGTTTAAATTTCCTAACTTCCCCCTTTTACCGTTTGTGATTGCGTTTGAAATAAAACAAGACAAATCGTGAGAAACGATAAATAAATCTTCGCGCCATGGATGGCGCACCCCCTGGGGGTGGGGGGTCCATAGAGTATGTGGATTCATCCCCCATCCCTCCCTACATGCGTTCGTCGACTTTTGACGGTCGCAAAATATTCCTGAAGGTGCAACGACCGGGTGAAAACCCCACACCGCTACCAAAAAATCCATTTTGGTTTGCTTCAGCTGTTGAGGCTAAACTTGGTAAACCACTTAGAAAAGAAGTTAACATGGCGATCGATGGAAAAGGGCTTTGTTATACTCTGAGTACCTTTAATATCCAGCTGGCGGAAAATCTGAAGAAAATAAAGGAATTGGATACCAATACTACGATTGAGATTATCGACCATCCTGGGCTCAATAAAACGCTCGGAATGGTATACCTTCAGGAGACAACAGACGTACCGGAAGAAGAAATTCTCAAACAGCTCAAAGGTCAAGGAGTAACAGCAGTTCGAAAAATCACAAAATTTGTCGACAAGAAACAAGTCAATACGCCAATGATGGTTTTAACCTTCGGAAGTACAAGACTGCCCAAAGAAGTTTATTTCGGTTGGATGAAAGTACCCATCCGCACCTACTATGAGAGCCCGATGTTTTGTAAAAATTGTTTGAATTATCGCCATACGAAAAAACGTTGTGATCAACCCACACGTTGTACACGTTGTGCAGGAAGCCACTCCAACACTGACAACAATTGCAAGGAAACTTTTCGATGCCCACATTGCAGTGAAGGCAATAATGAGCACTCCGCGGCGGGACGTAAATGTCCACTTTATCGCCATGAGGAAGCGGTCATCCGTTGCAAAACGGATGAGTCTATTTCCTGGGCGGAAGCTCGGAAAAGGGTTGGCCCGCTAAATGCCAAACCCACCTATGCGTCGGTCACCGATGACGACAGTGCCAAAAAAGATAAAATCATCGAAAATCTCATGGAAAATGTGCAAAAACTAACTGCTACAATAGAGCAGCTCACCAAAGAAAACCGAAAAATGGCATTGGATCATAAAATTTTCAAGGAAAAGGTACAAACATATTTCCGAGAAAACAGCTTGTCTCCCTCTATGACAACACCCGCAAAAGACCGCAGCCGTTCTGTTACTCCTATGAGCAGATCACAAAACTTAACACCCACCACAACCCAGCAGCAGCAGCAACAACAACCGGAACAGCTAGAAAAACCTGACATCCAAGCAGCAAAACCTTTCACCAGACAGTCGAGAAAAAACCAAGCAACGCCAATCGCAAACCCCTCAACGGACAAAAATAGCAACGGTAAACGAGGACCACAATCTCCCCTGGCAGAAAAAGCGACCTGTAAAAATTTGAAGCAAAGTAGAAACCAAGAGCTAGATAGCACGGAAGAAGTACAACTTTCGTCCGAAGAAGAAGAAGAAGAAGCAGGCAAAACTACGAATAAAGCAGCCCCTGCAGCTAAGGGAAAGTTTTTTCGTAGCTAAACCGAGCAAAAATGATACTACTACCACCACCAATACTCCCACCACACCGCCCAAAATCACACAAACTGCAACACAACCAGCATCCATCAACAAAAGCCAGGAGGAGATTCTACCCCACCCGAGGTTCGAGGGACTTGAGCATCAGTCCCTTGGTAATATGTGGCAGCGATCGGTAACCATCCAGGACGCTATCCTCATACCTGTTGAAGGTGACCCGACCTCCACTTCCTCGGTGGGGGCAACGTTGTCCCAAAGCCTTCGCCCCCCGTCGGCTGCCCAACATGATCCTGGGACGCCAGATGTGCGTTGGAAGCATGTCGTACGGGGGCACCCGGGACACTTGCGGGTAAGTTCCTCAATATCATCATTGCGAACAGTTTCAAACGCAAATCAATTCCCCAGGTCATTCCCTACTCTGCTACGTCCACTGACAACAAACTATCTGGCAACAGTACGACAAATCCACACCACACCAAGATGGGATCCCGGCGAAGGGACTAGCAGAGGGCCCGTTCTCAGAAACTCAACACCCACGCAAGTACAACGTCCACGACCCGCTCGTTCTAGGGGGCAATTCCTTGTCCTCCAATGGAATGTTCGCGGTTTCTGGTGCAACGAACCGGAGTTAACACGGATGATCTGGGGTAAGTTACCTATTTGTTTGATGCTACAGGAGACCATGACCGATTCCTACAACGCACTGCTGACCAAAAACTATTGCTTGTACACATCGAAGTTTTCTCCCGGCAGTAGAAAAGGTTCAGCTGTGATGGGTGTTTTAAAAGAAGCACCACACGAGCTGATCGATATTGATCCTCAAATCCCAGCGGTAGCAGTCAGACTACTTTCCCCAGTGAAAGTAACTCTGATCTGTATATACAACCATTTCAAATCAGGCTATTATAACAGAGCGGACAGGGCGTTAAGAGAACTGATGTCCAACCTCTCCCCCCCCGTACCTTGTTGGAGGGGATTTTAACAGTCGACATTTCACTTGGGACAATTTCACTAACAACATGGGTGAAACTGTTGCCAAGTGGGCAGCTGATTTTGAAATGGCACCGCTCAATGACGGATCTAAAACCAGATTTAGTCCCAATCAGAATCAACAAGACACAGCAATTGACATTTCTTTCGCTTCAACCAACATTATTGGCAAATTTAAATGGACCACCCAATCAGACCCTAGCAACAGCGATCATATCCCCATAACCATCGAGCTAGATAGTGCCTGCCCCACAGTTCCTGTTGTCAAAAAGTGGAAACTCAAAGAGGCCAACTGGGAAAAATACTCGCAAGAAATAAGCGACTCACTTCTTTCCATATCGCGGCCGAATATCGAGAATGTCACCCGAACAATCTTCCAAACTGCGAAACAATCGATACCACGAACCACTGGAAAAACCGCTTCCAAATACGCTCCATGGTGGACAGAGGAAGTCGGCACGCTCATCCAAAATCGGAAAGAGAAGTGGAAAATTTTGCAAAAAACAAACAAGTCAGCACGTGAATGGGAAGAAAGAAATGAAGATTTTCGAAAAGCCTGGGCAGAGGCAAGAACAGCTGTAGAAAGAACAAAGAATCAATCGTGGAATGAATTTTGTGAATCATTTAATCCAAGTACCCCCGTCTCTGAAATGTGGCAGAGATTCAGCAAAATAACAGGTCGTAAAGCTAATCGTACAAGAAGAATGTCGATAGGAGGAAGATTCATAGATGATCCACAAATAATAGCGAATCACTTGGCAGATATATTCGAACGAAACTTCACTACCTGCGAATATCCTGAAACATTGGATGAATACCTTCCTCCCCTGTCCATCCCTGAAAATAACAATATGGATGCAGATTTCTCTGGAACTGAACTTAACACCGCCCTTAACAAATGTGCTGGTAAATCAACAGGTTTTGACGAAATCACTTACAGCATGGTGAGAAATATGCCACCAGAAGCGAAAAAAGTAATTTTGGACACATTTAACACACTTTGGCGATGTGGTGAATATCCAAAATCGTGGAGAAAAAGTTTAATTGTCCCAATTCCAAAACCGGGAGAGACTAACAGCTTTCGGCCTATAGCGTTAACATCTTGTCTGGGAAAAATTTATGAGAGAATTATAAACCAACGTCTGCAGCAACATTTAGAAAAACATAACCTTATCCACCCAAACCAGCATGCTTTTCGAAATGGTAGAGGAACAACAAGTCACCTTAGTCAGCTTAAAGACATCCTCACCGAGCACCGCCATGCCAAATTTCACTCAGAAATGGTTTCCCTTGATCTTTCGAAAGCTTTTGACAGAACATGGAGACCGGGAATCCTGAAAGCATTAAAAAAGGCCAAAGTTGGAAACCGAACGTACCAAGTAATCCAAAATTTCTTGAAGGAAAGAACATTCAGTGTAGCAGTAGGTGGAGTCTTTTCTACAGATCGTCCACAAGAAACTGGAGTACCGCAAGGATCGGTTTTGTCTCCCACATTATTTATCTTGGTAATCAATGAGCTGTTTAGTTGTATACCAAAAGCGATATCGGTGCTTATTTATGCGGACGACATTCTATTGATCTGTGGAAGTAAGTTCATAGCAATCTGTCGAAAAAGATTACAGCATGGAATCGACCAGATCGTATCATGGGCGGAGAGAAACGGATTTGTTATAAACGCGAGGAAAAGCACGCTGCTGCATACGTGTTGCGGCACAAAGGGCAGGCACAGATTTGCGAAGCTACAAAAGTTATCAGCCAACGGTTCGGAGATTGTGAAAACAAAAACAGCAAAAATTTTGGGAGTGGAATTAAACGCAAAAGGTAATGCCAACAACCATATAAAAATGTTAAAAAGAGAATGCGCAGCACGCATCCGCTTTCTAAAAATAATAACCTGCCTTGGAAGTCGAGAATCTCTACTAAAAATCGGATTTTCAACAGTTATGTCAAAACTGTTTTATGGCTGGGAATTGTTTGAACCTGAAAACATTATGAGCCTTAAAACGACGTATAACAACATGCTCCGAACAGTATCCGGCGCATTTTGCTCAACACCAATTGAGGCTCTTTACGTAGAGAACGGCGTAGCCCCCTTTGAACACCTTGTCACCGAAAACTGGGCTAGAAAAGCAATATGGATTGCAGAAAGAGCGAACAGTAGTGAAAACTTCTTGTTAAACCGAGCAAATAATCTGTTATCAGAAACGATTAATGATCATATCCCACCGATCTATCGACTTCGTACTGAAACAGCTAAATACTGGAACGAAAAATCGCCCACTATTGATTGGTCAATCAAACACCAATTCAAAACAGGTGGAAACAAG
Source organism: Uranotaenia lowii (assembly GCF_029784155.1). Taxonomy (NCBI): domain Eukaryota; kingdom Metazoa; phylum Arthropoda; class Insecta; order Diptera; family Culicidae; genus Uranotaenia; species Uranotaenia lowii. Next base: position 108,378,814 of record NC_073691.1, on the reverse strand, counting down.
AGGTCGGCAGTCAGTATGTTTGCCAACCTGAAAGCCACTAAATACAGATACAGAAGAGAATTGTATACTGACGGCTCACTGGCAAGTGGAAAAGTAGGTTTTGGCATCTACAACCCAACGGAAGAGAACATTTCCAAAAGCCTGCCGGAAAAATTATCAATTTTTTCGGCAGAAGCTATAGCCATTGATAAAGCAATCGAACAAGCAAATACTCCCACTGTTTTGTATACCGACTCAGCTAGCGTGTTAACTGCCTTGGAATCCGGAATCAAACATCCGATCATTCAAAACATTCTACACAGCAAAAACCTAAAGAACGTTACGATGGTCTGGATTCCAAGTCACGTGGGTATTGCCGGAAATGAAGAAGCGGATCGACTTGCGAACTTGGGCAGACATGGAGAGATACACCTAACAAAAATACCTAAAGCGGACGCGCTAAAATGGTTGAGAAAGGAATTGAAGCTGCAGCATGATCAAAACTGGCGCAACCAGCAGAATATTAAACTAAAAGAAATAAAACCGACAACGGAAAAATGGAACGACGTGAAAAACAAGAAGGAGCAGAAGGTGCTTACTCGCTTAAGGAATGGCCACACTTGGATAACGCACAAACATCTGATCGAAGGAACAGAATCACCAGCATGTGAAACATGTGGCACTGAGCTGACGGTTAAACATATTATGTTAGAATGCCGAAAATTTGACGAGCAGAGACGAAACATACTACCTAGTGGCAGCTTCGCAGATAAACTGGAGAACAATCAAAAAAAGGAAAAACTAGTGATTAATTTTATAAAACAGTGTGAACTTTTTAATGTAATTTAAATTTTTCTTTGAGGGTGAAAACAACAGGTTAATCCCTCTTTAAATAAAACGTACAAAAAAAAAAAAAAAAAACCATCGAGAGTCCCGTTTCCACGAGTATACAAACACGAGTCGTTCTCACTCCGACGAAACCCAAGTTTCTCGACGAAACTGTGGAAACGCAAGTTCCACGCACGCGACGCTTGTTTAAGTCCATAAAGCGACTTTCTCAAACGACACACTAAACCATCACTGTTCCCGAACCCTTCCGGAGGCAACATGTAGATCTCTTCCGAAATTTCTCCGTTCAGGAACGCCGTTTGCACGTCCATTTGGTGCACGGCCATGCCCTCTCGATTTGCCAAAGCCAATACAGTGCGCAATGTATCCAAACGGGCCACAGGAGAGTTTCACTATAGTCGAACCCACTCTTCTGGTCGAAACCTCTCGCCCTTAGTCGTGCCTTATAACGAGCAGGTTTCCCATCTTCTGCCGGTTTGATCTTAAAGATCCACTTGCACGTAATTGCGCGCCTTTCTGCCGGAAGCTTCACCATTTCCCACGTACCATTCTTCACTTGAGATTGCATCTCTTCCCGTATAGCACTTTCCCAAAGAGGCCAATCTCGGCGCTCACGCAAATCACACATCTTTTCTGGCAAATTGTCGACGAACGATAGCGCATACAAAGCGAAATTGGCGCAATCGAACTCGTAATCTGCATGCCAGGCCGGAGCATTTATTTTGCTCACTGGTCCCCTGGGACGTTTCGGGAACCACTACTTCTTCTTCAGCTGCACTTGGTATGGGACTTTCATCGTGAAAACTGGTGAATTGCTCTTCTTCTTCGTCTTCATCTTCTTCACTATGAGACATTTCACTTTCTTCTCCTTTTTCCAACCGAAAACGCACTACTTGGACACTTTCTTCTTCTTTTTCTTCGCACGTATGCTCTTCGTCGAAATCGGCATCACGGGCAACAACAACGACCCTTCTCTCAGGATCCCAAACCCGGTAGCCGTTAAGGGAGTAGCCAACCAACACACCCTTCCATGCTTTGGCGTCCAGCTTCTTCCGGCGCTCCTTCGGCACATGAACAAAAGCTGTGGACCCAAACGCTCGAAGCCGTGACACATTGTGACCGTTCACTATGTTACGGCCACGCTAGCAAAGATGCACCCAGGGGAGCTGACCAAATCGTTTATTTGATTTAGGAGTTTAGGGTAGTTTTAAGGAAATTTCACCTAGCAAAGCAACAAATTAAAATCATAATAAATATTCTAAAATTAAAATAAATAAAAAACAGTGAAATTTCATAGCTAGAATATCTGACAGGAGAAATGGCACAATGAATAAATAAAAACAACACAAAATACACATGTCAGGTACTGTATTCAGCCTTCTACAACACCACACGAACCACGACACACCCCTGAAAACTCCAGGAGTCGTCTAAAAACAATTTAGACGAGTCTGGAGGAAAATCTAGGAGGAGGGAAAATTGCGTTAAGCAACTTCCTCTTCCACTTGGATCGAGACCTCGAGGCAGCTAACACCCAAAAATCTAAGCTGCAGTGCAGAAAGTTAAACTTTAAAATAGTGTCTCGCGCGGTTAAACGGGACGTCTTTACCCGTCGCGATAATCCGAGTGTCGAGAGGCTGAAACCACGATAGCGCCAATAACTATCGGGCACAGCCGGAAAAATTATCGAATCGACCGAACCCAGGTTGAGTGGCCTGATCTTCGTGTTGGACTAATACACGAGGTCCTCAATCACACTGAAGAGCCGACATCAAAGCTACTTCGCCTTAACCACGTCGAAACTGGGACCGCGATAGCAGCAAGGTCTATCGGGTCCAGAAACGGAGACAGAGGCCGACGGTGTATCCAGGTGGTTCCATAGTCGTTCAACTGTTGCAGTTAAATCCTCCCGAAGTCTGGAGTTTGACATCGAGGTACCCATTTGTCCTGGAGAGCGTTGGCGGTCTTGACCACGGTGACCACGAACGGCGGTACAGCACCGAGCAGCGGAAAGCCAAGGCAAGCAGCAGCGCGCATCGACGGGCCCTTACACGACACACCACACACAAAAACCGTAAGTCGATTGTAATTGAGAAGTTAGGGAACTTAGGCCAGGTTAGGGATTCAGGGAAAGTGCCAAAAGGTTAAGATAGCCTAATAAATGGTTTGGTTCCGGCACTCTAACTTTGAGTCTTTTCTTGGGCTAGTGAGCCGACCCTGGGTGTTCTTTGGCGAGTCCATGTGACTGAGCGGGCTGTAACATAAGGGATTGTTACAATTTAGCGAACAACGGAAAAATAGCTTCCCTATTTTCCAATTAGAGTCGGGGGGAGAACGATTAGGACCATCGTTTTCATCGGTGATTCTGGTAATTGATTCCAAAATCAACGGTGGACCGTCAGGCCAGTTTAGAATCATTTAATGACAGGCGAACTGGTAACAAAAATCCTTTTGTTCATAAAAATAACTTGCCACGTGGCACAGGTCAAGGCTAACCTGATTCGGTCCAACGAAGAAGATGGCTACGTCTTTGTAGATCAATTCATCATAATTTTCAAATTTTATTTTAAACTGTAGTAAATTGTTCTTTGTGGCTCACAAAAGTTATCAAAATTTTATCAAAAATCTGTGTCATTATTTTTAACAAGTATTTATTTAGGTTTTCAAATTTTGTAAATATTTAGTTATTCATTTAAATTTGCGTTAGTTCACACATATTTATCAATTAAATTGCAAATTTGCATCACTTATCACAAAAAAAAAAATATTTAGATCATTCATTTTAAAATTTGCATGCAATATAAAAAAAATGGATCACTTCATTGCACAATATGCTTCCATGAACGTAGCACATTTGCTCGAGGAAGAACTCATCCACGAATTAGTCATTCGGAATGTCGCAATCGACAATCAATCTCGAAATGCTTTAGAACGTCTGTGCAGGGGAATACTAAGGAAAGAGAAAGAGGAAAAGAAAGAAGTTGCATTCTCACATTGTTGGGAATCTCTAATATTCGAGCTAGATTCCTGTGATGAAAAAATTACTGAGATCTCTCGACAGCTGCAAAATCTTAAACAAAGAAAAACTCTGGATCAAACTTTAAAAACTAGATTGCTCCATTATCTTTTCCGTATCCTTAGATTAAAATCACATACCTCAGAAGAAAATGAATTGCAAAATATTGCACAAACCGCACAAAAATGTGTAAAATTATTAAACACGTACTTTTCGATTGCTTCTCCATTTCCCGAAATTCGTAGAGCAGAAACAGATTTGGTTAACGACAGTATTAACAAACTGCAGTATGCGTTTCCTCAAGCACAAAATACGGCAACAATCGGTAGTCGCGAAAACTCGAACCCACAAAACTCGGAAATTGTCCCTGCTCCGATAGCAGAGGATTGCGAAGGTGCGGTTGGTGGGACTATTGAGTCCCTAACGCAGCCTGAACCACTTGCCGAACTTAAAGCCGAAAACGAAAAACTCAAATCCATACTCGAAAGAATCGTTACTCGCATGGAAGCTTTAGAACTCGAAAACCAAAATTTATCTGCGAAAGTAATATCTCAAACGCGAAACAGCACTCAAATTAGGAATGATTCTTCGGAAGAATCCACTAGCTCAGCAGCAAACAAGGACTAATAAAATCGTGTACACGAGTGGCGATTCCCGCTCGTCTACGATTTTTACCCGTAAAGGTTCGCCAAAGCGCGAGCAGGCTGTGAAAAAAAATCCCTTAGGTTCGCGAACCATAGGAAACACGAGCGAGGCAGTCCAACCAGCAGACGATTCTTTTGGATTTTGAATCCTGTCTCGCTCGTGGAAATCGTAACATACATGAAAATTTTTCCCCGCGATTTTGGCTCACGAACCATTTAGCGAAAAGGTTCATGAACTTTTTTTTGGAAGGGAACGCGTGGTTATTCGATTTTCTTCCGTAGGCAGGCTGTGCGTCTCTTTAGGTACGCGTACGGGTAATAAATTGTGCTTCAAGCAGCAGCAGGAAGTTCTTCATTTTCCACTGTTCTTTCAATTATTGCATGGAATATTTCTGTTTTATTTTTAAGTTTATTAAAAAAAAATTTTTTTTTAATAACTTACAGTGTTTTAAGATTAACGAAACTCTAAATATTAAATCAAATTCATTCTGCCATGTCAACTCCTGGGTGGTCAATTAAACAAAGCTTTTTGACAAAATTATGGATTAGAATGGACACAAGAAGGCCCTAATAATGATCTTTAACAACCGTTCAAGGAATAAATAATCAAATCAAATCTTAGAGCCTTACAATTTCATCCAAATCACTACATTTCTGTAGTAGAGGTTGAGTGTAAAATTCCATAACTGTTTTTTTAAATTTGGAAAAGACAACCACGATTCCATATGTAAAGCTTCAATAAGAAAACACATGCAAACGTATCAATGATTATTTTGGATTAAAGTGAATATCATAAAAAAATGATAAATTAATTCAATAATAATAATAATAATAATAATAAAGAAGAGTTTTTCAAGTTTTCAAGTGTTTCAAGTTCAAGTAATTTTTCTTTAAAAAAAACTTTCTTGAGGGGTTTTGGCTTGAGGGTTACAAATATCTACGGAAACTTGCTTTTTCACCACCTTATTCACATGCCCCTAAAAGGATGAAAAAAAAAATGAAACCTTTAGTTCCAACGGCTTTTGCAAAGAATTGAATTCTTTTTAACTTATAAGAAGACGAAACAATTTTCCAAGAAGATAAAAAACCCGAATTATAAGAGTGCGTACTTTATTTTGTCAAAGCGAAAACGGACTTTGACCACAATAACGGGACGGTAGTTTTTAAATATTACAATAAATTCATGTTATTCTCAATTCAAATCTTTTTAAATAAAAAAATGAGTATGAAAAATGATCAATGATAAAACCGATAGAATTAATGATACGTCGGAAAATAAATTACAAATTTGCATTGTTATTTTTAAATTATTATAATCTCTAACATTCACTCTGAATCTGATCTTTATCTTACTACTGGATTTGAAATCACCTTTTATTGTCTGAATTTCCTTCGATTGAGCTTCTTGAATTGATTTCTGCAATTTTTTTATCTACCATTTTTTCGTCATTTTTATCTACTTATAATCTGAAGATTATTTTTCGATCATCAAAATTCACAACGCAACTTTAAAATGAATAACTCCAAATTAATTATTCATTATTTATGATTCAAAACTATCAAAATTCTTTTTATGGGTTCATCACTCTATGTTTCGAACTGTTAGTAAGTACGGAGTTTGTTTTTCAGATTTTATTTTAACATTTCTGAATCCGCTTATACGAATTTTGCTATTAAAATTTATATTTTCTCACTCTTTGCATAGAGTTTGGAATGGACAAATTAATGATTGAAAATTGCTTATTCCAAATTCAAAAATATTCAGTTGAAATTCATTTTGGAATAGGGAATCCTGATTTTGGAATTGTGATTTTATGATGACTCAATTCTAAATGAAAAAGTCACACTTTACTATTTGAATTGGGAATTCTTAATCCACAAATTAGATTCAAATATTCGTAGAACTTATTTCAAAACTCAGAATTCGAATTTAAATTGTACAGTTTCAAATTAAGTATCACGAATATGAAATTAAGAATTTATGAGAAAGAATTTTCAATCCTAATTTTTTAAATCAATTGTATAATTTTGAATCCAGAAAAGGAATTTAAAAAAATGAATTTTGAATCGTGAACATTGAATTATTTGTTTTCAAATTTTGTTCATCATTCGGATTTTCAGCTGAAATTAGGAATTTGAAATATCAATCGCATCTAACATATTGGCTTCTAGATTGGCTTCAGCGCTTCGTCAACGTATGACAAAATTGACAGAGAACATGCAATTCAAGGTCTGCATTTATCTTGATCCGCGATATAATTTTCTTGGGTCCAAAAGGATGACGTTTCAGGACAAAGAAGCTGCGCAGGTAAAAAAAATCTTAAATTATTTAATAGCTTAATATTTATTTTTTCTCATATTAACCTCATTTCAAAATGTTATATGTTGTCGATGAGTTTATTTGAATTACGCCACAATGAACCGTGTAAAATCTATGCTAATTGCGGGAAACCGTGTAAAAAACTGAGGTCTCGAGTCTCATGTCTCATTTCTAAGGTCTCAGGCCTCATGTCTCTAACCTTCACAGCTTTAGAGCTTAGATCCTCCTACCTTTGAAAAATTTTAAGTGTTTTTCATTGAAAAGGACTTAAAAAAATTACTACAAGATACCGTGTTGACTGCGAAAACTGCGTAAAACTGTACTGATTCCGGAAAATCGTGTAAAAAACTGTGCAAAAAATTTCTGTGTACTCCACTACCTTCTACTAAGTGCATAACCGACCGAGAATGCTAGCAAGTAACTAATGAAATACTAGTATATGAGTTTTTGGATTTCCTTTGATTGAGCTTGTTGAATTTTTTTCCTGCTATTTTTAATTCGTCATTATTATCTGCTCATAAACTAAAAATTATATTAGAGAAATAGCGATTCTTTCTTATCTAATGTTGTCCGATTTCCCGGTTTTATTCAGGTTTGCCTGGACATTCAATACAAAATTTTGAAACAGTCCGGGCCGGCCCGGTTGCCTGGATTTCATTGAAAAATGCCTGGATTTTGCCCGGTTATATTCACTTTATTTGGAAAATCAAAATAACAAACTCCTCCAAAACGGAATTTATTGAGAAAAAATAATCATGAAAGGTGTTTTGGAACTTAAAGTACGATTCAAAACCTGTCGATAAGTTCTGATGAACAAAAAAGTTTTTTTGCCCAGATAATGCTCGGATTTATGGACATTTTTAAAATTATTTGCCCGGATTTTGCTAGGTTTTTATTTAAAATTGCCCGGTTTGTCCGGCTCGGAAACACGTCAAGCGAAATGAATTAACATTGAAATTCTTAATTATCTTAATGGTTTTCCCTCGCTTTCAAAACTTCATCGCACGGTTAATGCCTCCTTTTTTCTGCCATGACATGAAATTTGAAATTCCAAACTTATATAACTTCCTCAATTTTAACTTCGGAAGAAACTTGAAAATAACAAAGGGAATACAATTAAGATGCCGAAGTAGCACATTTCTAGATTGGACTCGTATTTTTTTTTATTCTTTTGCCACCCCATACATCTTTTTAGGATGCGGAGGAACTTTTTATCCTTCGGATAATTAAATCAATATTTTTTCTATCTGTTACTGGGCCAGATTGCATCCTTTCGAAACTCTATGTACAAATTTGCCAAATTTGACGTTGTTTAACATCAGAAAGGACAAACTTCAATTCACAAATTATATACATCGTTTAAATTTACAACATTGTAAATTATTTTCAAGAAATTGTTATGAAAACTTTGAAAAATCGATTCATTTCATCTGTCCACGCGTTGCATTTGGCGCAATCAACAACCATGTGGAGACAAAATAACGAAACGGAAAACACGACCATCAAGTGTGCAATGCGTTTTCCAATTTGGTTCACGAACCAGAATCGCGAGGTTCGCGAGGTTTTCTGCCACGGCTCGCTCACGATTTTCTGGCGATCGGATTCCCCTTGAAAAAAATCCCCTACAATCACGTGTTTGCTGAGTCGCGAACCTACTGTGGTCAGAACTTTTGTGAACTACGCGCGGTTTTGTTTCTTGGCTGCTCCGATTTGAATACGATTTTTTTAGTCCTTGGCAGCAAATAAACCAAAATTTAGCTACGATCGTTTTTTAAATTGGATGGATAAAGATCAAAAGATCGACGAAACTGTGGTGAATGAAAATCACTTACCATCAGTTAACATTTCGAAGAAAAAGTCGTCTGATCTAAATTTTCCATCACAGGAAAACACACAGCGAGGATTACCGGTATTCAAATGGAAAACTAACTACGACGGTAGCGACAACGGTCGTCGCTTGAATGAATTTCTTCGCGAAGTAGACTTTAACGCGCGTTCGGAAGGAATCTCGAATCAGGAATTATATAATCAAGCTCACCATTTGTTCGTCGGTAAAGCGCGGTCTTGGTTTATAGAATGCAACGGGGAGAATGAGCTTGGGTCTTGGGAAAATTTGGTGGTGGAACTCAAAAGGGAGTTCCTCCCGCCCGATCTAGACTATCAATACGAAAGACAAGCTCACCTACGAAAGCAGGGAGCTCGCGAACGTTTTCAGGACTACTACTTAGATATGTCCCGAATCTTTAGAAATATCTCGGTTCCCCTAGATGAACAAAAGAAGTTCAATATCATCTTCCGCAATCTCCGGTACGAATACAAAAGCCCCATGCTAGCGGCCAACGTGAGTACTATCGCGCAGCTACGAGAATTTGGGAGGAAATTCGACGCGTTGAGCTGGCAGTGGTACAACAATAGTACCACAACTCGCGATCGACAATCGGATAGGCAAATTAACGAAATAAGCTCCGAACGTAAACCGAACCCGAACAATCGGTCTTGGAACAGGGGAGGTAATGGGCAGAGGGAGTACAAAAATTCTTATCGTTATCAGGAGAACCACAGACGATCAGCTGATAACAAACAAACAACCAAGCCTCAGTCTGAAACAAAGAGCTTTCACACGAACAAACCCACACCCACAATAATAAAACCTGATGTCCAAAAACCCGGTCCAAGTCACCAATTAACCGCTTTAGACAAAATCCTTAAAGCTTACGTTCCCGTCAAGAATGGAACGTGCTTTAATTGTCATGAGTTTGGACATAGATTCTCTCAATGCAAATCAGAAGAACAAATATTTTGTGATGTATGCGGATTTCCGGGATTTTTACAAAAAGATTGCCCATACTGTTTATCAAAAAACGCGTCGAAGGCTATTCCGTGAGGCAGAATAGCCATCAAGACGTTTTCAAAAGTCCTCAAACAGAACAACTAATCAATTCCACCCTCACGCAGTTAGGTTACAACATTGTTCCTGTTGACCCACAATGTGTTGAAGAAGTCAGTACCAGAGATGCCATTCTCTACCGAGAAAAACGGAGAACGGAGAAAAAAACACCCCCGTGCGATAGTTGCAAATCACCCGGGTGAGATTTTTCGATGCTCTCCACACATTATTCGCACCCCGGTTTCGAAAGCCACACACACCTAAGTTCAATAGCTCCGGCGTGCGACGATTTGTCACTGTAGAGCACCCCGGTGAAAACACAGAACCGACTAGTTGAAGCCACCAAAAAGCAAGGACAAAAACAAACACGACGGTGTGCATAATAATAGCATCAACAAACGATGAATGTTTCGGGCGAGTGGTTCAGCTTCGTATGTGTTGGTAAACGCAACAAGCCAAGCCAGCTGCCGTCGCTGTCGCTCTCCTTGGTGAAAACATTTTTTCACTGTAGTGTGTGTTAGCTCTGTCGTGTTGATTTACAGATTCTCTACAGAGGTTCGGCTAAAAATCTCTGCGGTGCGTTTCAGAGAATCTCTACCGAGAATCGAAAACCGAGCACGTCGGTGATTCTCGTTAGAGAAATTGCAAGCCTGGTCAGCAGCCTTGCCAGATCTACGGATTTCTCCGTAGTTCTACGGATTTTGACCATTTCTACGGAGCTACGGATCGATGTTCCAAATCTACGGATTTTCAGCATTTCCTACGGATTTTCTACGGATTATCGAATAAATACAAGGGATTCTGCGGATAAATGAAAATTCTGCCTGACGACCAAAAAAAAAAAAAAGGTCATCAAGTTTTATTTAGCCGAAAACAGTACATTTTTCGATTTTCATGAAATCTACGGACTTGAGCGGTTTTCAATCTGGCAACGCTGCTGGTCAGTACCATTTTTCTTCACACACATGGGGACAACAGGCCATTTGTTAGAATCGATCTGATGGGAGTAGAATTAATGGCGTTGCTAGACAGTGGTACGAATAAAAATATATTGGGCAAACATTCTGATAAACTCATAGAAAAACTTAAATTACCTTACATTCCAACAAACCTGAAATTAAACACTGCAGAAGGGCATGCTGTCCCAGTTCTGGGAGAAGTTGAAGTCCCTGTGTGGTTCAACGGGGTCACCAAACTGATCTCGTTCGTAGTCGCACCCTCACTAAAACAACAGTGCTATCTAGGCATGTCGTTTTGGGACCAGTTTGGCATCTACCCGTCACTCCGAGAATCGTCTGTTGAAACGATGGACGACGCCGTCGAGCTCGGGGAAGATGAATACAAATTGAGTTCTGAAGAGATATGTGAACTAGAGAGTGTCAAGCAGCTTTTTCTGGTTCCCGAACCGGGAAACATCGGGTGCACCGACATGCTTACGTACACAATAGAAATCGACGAAAAGTTTCGTGATTTACCACCCATCAAAAAGAACCCATACCCATGGAGCCCGGACACACAGAGAAAAATTCATCAAGCCTTAGATAACATGATCCGCGATGACATAGTAGAACCTTCCCGTTCGGCGTGGGCTCTACCGGTAGTGCCCGTCGCCAAAAGAGGGAGTGACGCCGTTCGTCTCTGCCTAGATGCAAGAAGATTGAACGAGCGCATCAAAAGAAACGCATATCCACTCCCCCATCAGGATAGAATCCTCAGTCGTTTAGGTTCATTTCAATTTATTTCCACAATCGATCTAGGTCAAGCTTTTCTCCAAATTCCTCTCAGTCCTGAATCGCGACAATACACTTCCTTTTCGGTACCAGGCCGAGGTCTTTGGTGCTTCAAGAGACTGCCTTTCGGTCTCGTGACCTCGAGCGCAGTGTTGAGTTCATTGATGGACTTAGTACTCGGTTTTGGGGAATTAGAGCCGCACATATTTGTGTATCTTGACGACATTGTTGTCGTTAGTAAAACCTTTCAAGATCACATAAATATGTTGCGAGAATTGGCAGAGAGATTACGTAGAGCTAAACTACGCATAAATATCGATAAATCACACTTTTGTTTATCGGAACTGCCTTACCTAGGATACATCCTCTCGAAGGACGGACTGAGAGCCAATCCCGATCGTGTGAAGGCGATTGTGGCGTTTGAAATCCCTAAATCAGTTCGTTCTTTGAGAAGATTCCTAGGCATGACGAATTACTATCGTCGATTCATTAATAATTTTAGCGCTCTTACTGCACCACTCACAGACCTTCTTAGGAATCGTCCAAAGAAGGTGGAGTGGTCAGCAGAGGCAGATCAAGCGTTTCGTGCGATAAAGGAAAAACTGATAAGTGCTCCAATCATGTCTACCCCTAATTTTGACCTACCATTTACAATACAGACGGATGCGAGTGATCATGCAATTGCCGGCGTACTGACACAAGTACAGGACAATCACGAGCGTGTCATCGCATATCATTCAGAAAAACTCAAGGGCGCAGAATTAAATTATCACGCCGCCGAAAAAGAGGGCCTGGCCGCTTTGAGATGCATTGATAAATTTCGTTGTTACGTGGAGGGCACGAAATTCACTCTCGTGACAGATTCGTCTGCCCTCACGTTTATAATGCGCGCCAAATGGCGAACTTCATCACGGTTATCTCGTTGGAGCATCGAACTACAACAGCACGATCTTGTATTAAAACACCGCAAAGGCTCCGAAAACACGGTACCGGATGCTTTGTCCAGATCCTTGGAGGTTTCTGAGCTGTACACATCCTCAGATTGGTACTCAAAAACTCTAGCGGCAGTTCGAAAGGACCCTGAGAATTTTATCGATTTCAAGGTAGAAGAGACAAAATTATTTAAATTTGTATCATCGCAATCTGATGTACTCGACTACGCATTCGATTGGAAACAATGTGTGCCCGAGTCGAAGCGAGAGGAAATTCTACGTAACGAGCATGACAATGCATTCCATGTTGGCTATGAAAAAACAATCCAAAAAGTAAAAACTCGGTTTTATTGGCCGAAAATGGCCGCTTAGATAAAAAAGTATGTAGCCAACTGTGATACCTGTAAACGTACAAAACATTCCACGACATCGGTTGTTCCCGAAATGGGGAATCAACGAATAACCACCAAGCCGTTCCAAATTCTTACAATCGATTACATTCAGTCTCTTCCGAGGAGTGCCAAAGGCAATGCTCATCTTCTTGTTTTGATGGACTTATTCTCGAAGTACTGCCTTTTGGTACCCGTTCGGAAGATTTCTGCAGTAAGCGCTTGTGAGATTTTGGAACAGCTCTGGTTTCGAAGGTTATCAGTACCACAATACCTGATCTCGGACAATGCGTCCACGTTCCTTTCAAAGGAATTCAAACAACTGCTAGAGAAGTACAATGTCCAACATTGGACAAGCGCTCGTCATCGTAGCCAGGCAAACCCCACGGAGCGACTGAATCGCACAATAAATGCGATGATCAGGAGCTACGTGCGGGAAAACCAACGAGTTTGGGACTCACGCATCTCCGAAGTGGAGTTTGTATTAAACAATACGGTTCACTCGACGACCAAGTACACGCCATATAAGGTAATTTTCGGTCATGAGATTGTGACCAAAGGGACAGAGCACCGGCTCCAAGATGATCAAGAACTCACGGATGAGAACCGTCTTAGTAGAATGTCCAATATCAAAAGATCTATCCACGACCAAGTAGTCGATCATCTCCGGAAAGCTCACGAGCAAACAAAAAGAAAATACGACCTCAGACATCAACGGTACTCACCAACGTTTTCAGTTGGTCAGCGCGTTTATAAGCGTACGTTTAGGCAATCATCCGCGGGGGATGGTTTTAACGCCAAGCTAGGCGAAGTGTATGAACCATGTATCATTTTATCAAAAAAAGGATCATGTTCGTACGAGGTTTCGGATCTCGCTGGCCGGAATCTCGGAGTATTCTCGGCAGGAGATTTACGAGTGTGAGGAACAGTTCGTTCAAACGGTTAAAATCATAAATTGAAGTTTATAAGAAGATTAAGGAAATTGTGTGGATAAACGTATCAGATCAAAAAGAAGTTTCTGATGCGTCGTGATCACCAGTCCAAGTTGTAATTATAACTATTAGTTTATCAAAGCATGCTTAAAGGTAATTCTTACTAAAATTATTCGACCTATTGTGATGGATTTATATGTGATGAAAATTTGTTAAAGTATGATCATGATTATTTACAATAAAAATTTATATCAAAACGATTATCAATGGTCTACAAATGTGATATGTACACCGAAAACATAAAGATGCAAACCACAAAAAGGAAAAACCAAAAAAAAAAAAAAAATAACAAAAATCAAATTATGAAAAACCGATCTTCGAGTTATAAATGATCTGTGATAAAACAAAATGGCTTCCTTCATCGCTCGTTAATTTTCTTTTGATCGTTGAGGAAAGCGTGATTGTATTTGATCAGTTCGTTTCAAAAATGTGTGAAAATTTGTCTTTGTAAAATCAACTCTTTTTTAAAATGTTATTATTTATTCTTTTTTAACTTGTTATTTATTTAGGCACAGATGCTTGAAATTAATTTTGATAAGCTTTTGTAAGAGAAACGTGAAAAAAAATGCAAAGGAAAAGGAAAGTGAAAATTTGAAGTGATCAGGGCCCGATCCTTCAAATAGAAATGTTCAATATCTTAATCACTTAATTCCATGGTTTCTTTTACAAGATCGAATCAAATCCATGCTTTATGCATTCAATCAAGCAATGAAAGGAGCTTCGTTCTCCGCCATCTTTCTTTCAACCACGTTTCTTCTAAGAGAACTGGGCACTCTGTGAACGTGTCCCAGCTACAGTATGATGAATGTTTGTAAAAAAAAAAACGCATTTTGAATTTGTTTATCGTTGAATTGTTTGTTTATTTATATTAAAGTATGTTTATTGATTTAGTTATTTTCTTCGTTATTTATTTAGTAATTATGAAAAAATCCATGACATATAATGGAAAATTTGGAAATTTGTTTAAAGTTCAAATGAAATTGAATATTCTAAACTACTGATGGAAAGCAGTTTTGAGTTGGTACAGGTGCGGTACTACGATGTATTTTGAAAGTCTCCCATAAGAAAAAATTGCTTCCACAATTTTTTACGTTGCGTGTGGGGTAGTGTGACCGTTCACTATGTTACGGCCACGCTAGCAAAGATGCACCCAGGGGAGCTGACCAAATCGTTTATTTGATTTAGGAGTTTAGGGTAGTTTTAAGGAAATTTCACCTAGCAAAGCAACAAATTAAAATCATAATAAATATTCTAAAAATAAATAAATAAAAAACAGTGAAATTTCATAGCTAGAATATCTGACAGGAGAAATGGCACAATGAATAAATAAAAACAACACAAAATACACATGTCAGGTACTGTATTCAGCCTTCTACAACACCACACGAACCACGACACACCCCTGAAAACTCCAGGAGTCGTCTAAAAACAATTTAGACGAGTCTGGAGGAAAATCTAGGAGGAGGGAAAATTGCGTTAAGCAACTTCCTCTTCCACTTGGATCGAGACCTCGAGGCAGCTAACACCCAAAAATCTAAGCTGCAGTGCAGAAAGTTAAACTTTAAAATAGTGTCTCGCGCGGTTAAACGGGACGTCTTTACCCGTCGCGATAATCCGAGTGTCGAGAGGCTGAAACCACGATAGCGCCAATAACTATCGGGCACAGCCGGAAAAATTATCGAATCGACCGAACCCAGGTTGAGTGGCCTGATCTTCGTGTTGGACTAATACACGAGGTCCTCAATCACACTGAAGAGCCGACATCAAAGCTACTTCGCCTTAACCACGTCGAAACTGGGACCGCGATAGCAGCAAGGTCTATCGGGTCCAGAAACGGAGACAGAGGCCGACGGTGTATCCAGGTGGTTCCATAGTCGTTCAACTGTTGCAGTTAAATCCTCCCGAAGTCTGGAGTTTGACATCGAGGTACCCATTTGTCCTGGAGAGCGTTGGCGGTCTTGACCACGGTGACCACGAACGGCGGTACAGCACCGAGCAGCGGAAAGCCAAGGCAAGCAGCAGCGCGCATCGACGGGCCCTTACACGACACACCACACACAAAAACCGTAAGTCGATTGTAATTGAGAAGTTAGGGAACTTAGGCCAGGTTAGGGATTCAGGGAAAGTGCCAAAAGGTTAAGATAGCCTAATAAATGGTTTGGTTCCGGCACTCTAACTTTGAGTCTTTTCTTGGGCTAGTGAGCCGACCCTGGGTGTTCTTTGGCGAGTCCATGTGACTGAGCGGGCTGTAACATAAGGGATTGTTACAACATTCGGCTTTTTACCTTCCCACACTTCATACGGCGTAACACTACAGGTTACCGCACTCGTCGGGCAGCGATTCACGCAAAAAGCTGCCGTCTGGATCGCCTGCACCCAAAACGACTGATCCATTTTCGCGTCACACAACATCGCACGCGCCCGCTCAACCAATTTACGGTTCATACGCTCACTTGTTCCGTTGAGTTGTGGGGTGTAAGGAATCGTAAACTCGATTTGGATTCCCTTACCGCGACAAAAACTCTCGAACAGTTTGTTCTTATATTCTCCCCCATTATCACACTTGAGGCGAGAAATCTTCGTTCCGAACTTTGCAGTGACAAGCGCCTCGTAATGCTTGAACCACTGCAGGACCTCATCCTTGGTCACCATCGGAAACACCATAGTATAATGACTCCAATCGTCTATGAAAGAAACAAAATACCTTTCCTTTTCCGACTGGATCTACGGGGCCGCATACATCCGTATGCACCACTTCAAGCACTCGCGACGACAACTTGCTCTCACGAGGTGGGAACGGTTTCCTTACCTGTTTCCCGATTACGCATGGTTCACACAGAACGGTTTCTTTCGAGTCGCACTTGATAGAGTCAATTCCGTTCACCATCTTACCGCGAATCAGCTCTTTCAGCTGTCCATTGTTGAGATGGCCGAACCGACGGTGCCAGAGCTCCAACGTTTTCGAAACGCGACCACACACCATCATCGAATTACTCTCATCGTTTTTCAGCGAGTAAAAGTTTAATTCATACAACTTTCCCCGTCGTTCACCGGTAGCAACTAGTTCGGATCGTTTGTAAATATTCACTTTTCCACTCGCGAATACCACTTTTATCTCTTTTAGCTCGACGTTGAGCACTGAAAACAGATTCACTAGAAGGGATGGTACGAAAAATACATTTTCCACGAAACACTCCAATCTTTTCCCGTTTACAACGGATAGCGCTTTCACTGTTCCGGAATGCCGGGCGACGATCGATTCACCATTCTTGGCAATGGCGGTTTCCACCGGCTTATCCAGTGGCTTCAGCTCTACGAACAGGTCTTTGTCTTTGACCAGATGGTCGGAGCACCCGGAGTCCACGATCCACTGAATCCGTTGCTGGCACTTCTGCTGGCGGGGAACTTTGTTTACTTTTTTTTTTCTTTTTTTTTTCAAGGAATTTAACAGCAAGCTGTCATTCTTCCCAATTCCTTTTGTTTCTGTGTTTAAATCTTTTTGAATTTTTTGTTTTTTTTTTTGCTTTTGTTTTTTTTTTGTTTTTTTTTTGCTTTTGTTTTTTTTTGTTTTTTTTTCCTTTTTCTATAGATCATCAACTTTTTTGTTTTTTTGCTTCATGCACTCAATATTTTCAAACTTGTATCGTATAATTTAAATTTAAAAAAATAAATAACGGGTTAATTTCTTAATGCTAATTGTATTTTTCAATAAAAAAAAGTCTTAATGAATTGTAATTGAAATAACGAAACTTTCAGATTGAGGGTGGTTTTTCAACTTAAATTTTTAAGCTGGATTTCTACTTAAAACTTTAACTATTATTGTGTGGCAGTATCAGTGATATAACTGGTGCGAATTTGGAACTTTATCCGCGTTGATAAAAAATTGGAGAAATATCTTGAGCGATTGCCTTGTTCCCGAGAGAATAGTCATTGATGACGGAATATTATTAACACTGGTTATATCTCATCTAAAAAAAAATATAAAGGCAAGTTTTTGGAGTATATGTTTTAAAAAACTGTTTTTAAGGTATAATCCTGAACTCATTTTTTATCAGGTTTTGTTCATCACCTCTAATTTAAGAAGTAGTATTTTTGGTATTTTTAGAAAATCAAATAGAAATGAATGTATACAAATGTATGGAAGATGCATAAATATGGTCAGGAAATTCGAATTTAACACTGCAAGTGCCTTAACAAAAGCAATGTGGTGAAAAGCGGTCTAGCGAATAGCATGTTACAACTGTTTTAGTTTAAGAGTTTATGAAATTTATAAATTCTTTTATTTTACAATCACCCCACGGAGTGGAAAATTTTGAAAATTCGAAAGAAAACCCACTAGGAAAAGTTCGAACTTTTATAGAAATTCCAGCGTTTGCGAGTGTTTTGTAACGGTTTTTTGCCGCTTGGGGGGGGGGGGGGTGATCACCCCGATCACCACCCCCCCCCCCCATAGGACCGCGCCTGGGGATAGGGATGTTGGTGAGGTCTTTGAGAAGGGCGTCAGTGCGGGCAATAAGGGGTGAATCCCTGTCTCCGCCAGTTGCTAGCCAGCGTATGGATTTAGATGTGAGATTTTTGGCAATCAGATAATTGAAAGGGAATTGATCACTTTCGGCCATCAACGATAAAGTTGGGCTGGTGATAAATGCCGAGCTGATAGTTCTTATGCATCGATTGTATATTGGCTGCAGTTTCTGGCAGAGGGTGGGACCGGCCCGACTGACAATGCCCAGACCGTAGAGAGCCGCTGGGAGAAGCCATCCGTGTAGAAATCGTAATAGAGAGTCGCGATTTGCGAGGCTGGATGATTTACTCAGAATGCGTAAAATATTGATTTTATTAGTGGCATTCTTTCTAACTTGGTCTAGATGGTGTTTGAAATTGAGATGGTCATCAATCCAGACCCCAAGGAGTCGGAAGAAATGAACCAGAGGAATAGGTTGTTCAAACATGATGATGGGAGGGATTTTCTTAAGTTTCTTACGATTCGGGCCAAGGTGTAGGAGCTTAGATTTTTCCGGAGAGAACTGAAACCCGACAGAGGGAGCCCAGTCGGCAACAACATTCAAAGCGGTTTGCAGTCGTTTTCGTGCCATCCGTGCAAATGGGGAAATTGAAATCAAAAGAATGTCATCAGCGTAGACTAGAATTTTGATGTTGTCGGGGATGATATCAAAGATAGAGTTTATGGCTATTAGGAAGAGGGTCGGTGCGATGACTGATCCCTGGGGGACCCCGGTTTTAACAGGTTTGGGATCGGATAGGGTAGCGTTTACGAGAACTTGAATTGATCTGTTCGAAAGGAAGCTTTGGATGTATTGGAATAAACGTCCTTCAATTTTCCATTTACGTAGGGAACTGAGAATGGTGCTTTGGTTTACTCGATCGAATGCCTTAGATAAGTCTAAAGACAGGAGTTCGATGTGTTGGTGTTGTTCTAGCGCACTGTCGAGGATATTTTCAAGGTGACAGAGATAATGGTCCGTGGATCGGCCAGGGCGAAAAGCAAACTGATAGTTGCTCAGGAGGTTGTTTTGATCTAGTATGGTGATCAGACGATGGTTAACCATCCTTTCCATAATTTTCCCTGCACAATCTAGGAGGGTGATAGGGCGGTAACTGTCAATGTTGCAGGGGTCTTTTTGGGGTTTAGGGATTGGTATGACTAAACCACGTTTCCAGGTTTCAGGGATATTGCCGGTATTCCAAATGCTATTAGGGGGCATCCATTAATTACGTAACGCTCCTAGGGGGAGGAGGGAGTAAGTTCGAGCGTTACGAATTGTGACATAGGGGAGGGGGGGAGGTATGCTTATCGTTACGTAACGATTTTTTCCTTAAAAAAATTCAGTTTAATCGCAGCTATTATGATGTCATGCAATTTTTGCCCACCAGATAAGCCCACCAGAATCAGCTTAAAATTTATAAGCTTCAACATGATAAAACTGGTTTGTAACCTTCCCTTTTTAATGATTCTGAGATAGACTCCTTAAACTGTGTATTGGATATTCAAGAAATAATCGCTAGAAAACCGAATATTAGATATGTACATTTACCCCCAAGAACACGACGAATATTACTTAGTGGAGTGTATTTTACATAATTGTTTAATTTATTTTGCTCCTTGAACAAAATAAATTAAACAAGGTAGATCATCAGTTAACAAGCACAGAACAACTAGTAATAAGACAATCATTTTATTTTATCAGAGAGTTATCATCAATGAGTACTAAGAAGCGATTTGGATAGATATTAATTCCGTTTCGAAGAACGTTAATAAATTTTATATTAAAATCTTTTCTTACCATCGAAAAACATTATTCAAAAACAAGAAAAAATGGGGGGGGGGGGTTATTATCAGCGTTACGAAATTTTCATAAGGGGGTACGTCCAAGCGTGACGATTTGTGACGTACGGGGGGGAGGGGGTCAAAAAAGTGCATTTTTGCGTTACGTAATTTATGGATGCCGCCTTAATTATGTTAAGAAACGTGATTTTCGCTGAGGGGGATAGATGTCGGGCCCGGAAGAGAGTCCTTTAACTTTGTGAAGGGCAGAGAAGAGCTCATCGGAGCTAAAGTCGGTGTTGTAGATTTGATCGGTGGGATTGAGTGAGGGTGAAGGAGAGGGAGAGTGGAGGTCGGGTGAAGATGATGTGTCGGAGGGGGCAGGACATTGGAGGGGGGATGCTGTTGAGGAAAAGTGTTGGCAGAAGGCTTCGACGAGAAGAGAGGGATCGTTAGTGTATTGGCTATTCAGAAGGAGATGGTACTGGTTTTTACGGGTCTCGCCGTTTAGGACCTTAATTTTGTCCCATAGGACTTTGGAGGGGGTGTTCGGGTGGATCTCCTCGGTAAACTTCTGCCAGCAGTTAGTTTTAGCTGTACGAACCGCTAATCGGGCTGACGATCTGGCATTCTTAAAGTCGGATAAGGCGTTTTGCTTTCGAGGATCGTCATTTGGAATGCGCTTTAGTAGTCGGAGTGCTTTCCTCCTTTTCTTGATAGCATCTCGTACATCGGGGCCCCACCATGGGACCGCTGATTTGCCAGGTGTGCCGGTTGTCCGAGGGACGAATTTGGAGCCTGCGTCCAGTAGGATTTCATTAAAGGAGAGGATGGTAGTAGGATTTTTCAGGGGGATAAGGTCATCAATATAATTTTGATAACCAAACCAGTCAGCATCTTGATATCGCCATCGGGGTCTGGTGGCGACGGTGGGGGTGGGATGAACAAGTTTTAGGAGTATCGGGAAATGGTCACTTCCACCGTTGTCTTCAAGGACAGACCATCTGAATTTGGGCCCGAGCGACCATGATAGGAGGCTAAGGTCAATAGCGGATGTATTGCCAGTGTGGGAGCAAATTCGTGTGTGGGTACCGTCATTCAAAATAGTAAGGTTGTTAGCTAAGGCGAAATCTTCAAGAAAGCGACCTCTTCGGTCGATTCTTTTTCCACCCCAGTCAGTTGAGTGGGCATTGAGGTCACCGAGTATTAACATGGGCGTTGGAATTTGGGGAATAAGATCCTCTAAGCCTTTAGCAAAAGCTTCAAACGAGAGGGATGGTGAGGCGTAGAGCGATACGACGGATATTTTTATTGGAGCCTCAAGTCGCGCGCAGACTACATTTAAAGTGGATTGGATGGTAACAGGGGAGTATGGATAACCTTTTTTGATTCCAAGTCCGACGCCTCTACTGTGAGGGTCTTGGGGGGATTTAAAAGTGTGTAGATGATAACCTTTAATCAAATTGAGGGGTACAGAAGATGGGGGAGAAGGGTTTCTTGGAGGGCAATAACTATAGGGGAAAATTTGGCGGTAAGTAGTTGAATTTCTGGGAGACGAGTTTCCAGTCCAAATATGTTCCACTGAATGGCAAAATTGGTGATGGTTTTCTGGGTTTTATTATTGGCAGCCATTGCAATCAGGGGGATTTAAGATAAGCAGTTGTTGTGTTGGGGTTTAAGTGGAAAAAGTAAAAGTAGTTGGACTTACCCTTTGGTTGAGGGAGGGATGGGGCGGCTATGGTCAATACCTGGGGGGGTGCGAGAACTGGTTTTGGTGTCGTACCTCGGGGGGTTGGGTTGAGTAGATTTTCTGGTTTTGGTATTTCTCACTGGTGAAGTCTGTTCGGGGGATTCAGAACCTCGGCTACGTTTTGGGGTAGAGTTGACGCTTGGGGAATGGTCTTCGATGTCCATCGAAGCTTCGCTGTTGGTGTCGGTTAGAGTGGTGTCCGAGTCTTCGCTGATGCTGTTTCGCTTCTCAATCTCGAGGATTCGGGCTTGGAGTTGAGCGTTTTTCTCGAGGAGGATAGCGATCTGCTTTTCGAGTGATTGATCCTGGTTTCTTCGGCAGGGGTTGTGGATTTGGCGTTGTCGAGGCGAAGCTGGAGTTTTGAGTTGGTAGCGGCGTTGAGGCGAGATCGATACTGCTTGACAGCATCGGGATGGGAAATACCCAGGTCCACACGAAGGCGGATGATGTTCTGTTCGTGTTGGAAGTTGGGACATTCCCGGTTGATAGTAGGATGATCGCCTTGGCAGTTGACACAGTGGGCGGGATTCGGACACTTTTGGTGGATTTCGTTTTCGCCACAGGTTGGGCAGATGGGTTGATTGGGGCATCGAGCTTTGGTGTGACCAAACTTCCCACACAGAAAACACTACATGGGACGAGGGTAGTAAGGCCTGGTAGCAACACGTAGATAGCCAAACCAGACGTGATTCGGGGGAACTGTACCTCGGATAGTGAGCACCATTGTATGCGTGGGGACCGTTTTACCTTCGACCTTCCTAGTGAAGCGATGAACCTTGGTCACATTTTGGTCCTGAAGAGCTTTGCAGATGTCGATCTCGTCGAGATCCGCGACCTCACGACAGGAAACTACACATTGGCACTGGTTTCTTGTAGGATGGAGCTCGACGAAGACTGGAGTGCCGTCGATTAGCTCTTTCATTTGGAGAAGCCGGTCGCATTGTTGTATGGCTGGTAAACGGTGGATAATGTGCAACACGAGACCCCATAGTGGTCATATCACCTCTTATTCACAACTCCTATCTCTACCTCCCCGCGGTGCCGGCTGGGGTGCGAGTAACCTAAGCGGAGATCGGGTACCCAACCCCGGTGGATGCTTTGGTCGCATGCAGACTGAGAAGGTGGCCGCACGCGTCTGTTACCCAGGTTAGGGGCGGCGTGCAACAACAACCGAGCGTCTGTTCTCCAGGTCAGGGGCGGCTCAAACAGCGTCTGTCTTGAAGCAAGCGGCTGAATTTATGAAATGCGGCTCCCGCCAGCTAAGTCCAAGATGGCAGCCCCATCGCGGGATAGGGACTTTAGGCTAACAACCTACTGCTCCTGAAATCTTTTATTGTTACAGAAACTGAGAGAAGAAATAACCGAATTGGAACTTTGGCAACGACTTTTAGCATGAAAACACGGACTAGAATTGGAACTTGGAATGTTTTGACCCTTGCCCAGCCAGGAAAGCTGGCTCAACTTGCTAGAGAAGCTAGCCGCCTCAAGCTAGAGATATTGGGACTGAGCGAAGTCCGTTGGCCTAACACTGGAGAACACAAGACACAGTCCGGGCAAGTACTGCTTTACTCTGGCATACGAGGAGAACATGCTACTCGGGAACGAGGAGTTGGTTTCCTGTTAAGCCCGCAGGCCCATGCGGCCCTCATAAGATGGGAACCGATAAACGAAAGAATAATCGTAGCCAGATTCAGAACACGGGTTAGAAACCTTACAATGGTCCAGTGTTATGCGCCAACTGACGTTGCCGATTTGCAGGAGAAAGAGCAGTTTTACAGTCAATTGAACAGCGTGGTTGAGAGAATTCCGAAGGGTGACATTCAAATCCACTTAGGCGACTTCAACGCAAAGATTGGCTCCGATAATCAGGACTTTGAGCGCATCATGGGGCGCCATGACCTAGGACAGATGAGCGAAAACGGAGAGCTGTTTGTAGAATTTTGTGGCAACAACAACATGGTGATCGATGGATCGCTCTTCCCCCATCGACCAGCACATAAGGTCACTTGGGTATCCCGAGATGGCCGAACAGAAAATCGAATTGACCACATCTGCATCAGCCGAAAATGGAGAAGGAGCCTTCTTGATGTCCGCAACAAACGAAGCGCAGACATTGCATCTGACCATCACCTCGTCCTTGGCGAGATACGACTGAGAGTTGCGCGTGTCCAACGGCGCGAGGAGAAAGTCGGGTGTCGATACGACGTCCGCCGATTGGAGAATCCAGAGGTGAAAAGGGCATACGTTGAACAGCTAGAATCCCGAGCCTCGGAGCTGCCGACAGACGGAACAGTCGAAGAACAGTGGTGTGGAATCAAGAATGCCTTTATCACGACGAGTCATGGTACTCTCGGTAAAGTTTGTGGAAGACGAAGTGAATGGATGTCGGATGAAACCTGGAGGATGATCGATGATCGGAGAAAGGCGAAAGTCGGAATTGAGCAGGCATGTACCGGGTCAGCCAAAGCAGCCGCCCGCTTACGATATGCGGAGCTGGAAAAGGCAGTTAAACGAGCTTGGAGACGAGACAAGAGAGCCTGGACAAACTCCCTAGCCGAAGAGGGAGAAAGAGCCGCCGCCATTGGAGATATCCGATTATTATATGATATTTCTCGCCGCCTTAGTGGTGCAAGGACTAATGCAAGAATGCCGCTGAAAAACCGAGCAGGTCAGCTGCTGACAGATCGAACAGATCAGCTCAAGCGTTGGACTGAGCATTTTGATGAACTTTTTCGAGTTACAAATAGCAATGGCCAACAGAACCCGCAGCTCGAGGCGCCCACAGTAAGTCGCATTAATGGCGTCAACTCGGAAGCGCCCTCGCTGGCTGAAATAGAAGCGACAATCAAGGACATGAAATCCAACAAAGCGCCTGGAATCGATTGCATTCCTGCTGAAATGCTCAAAGCCGACCCTGCCTTGTCAGCACAAATGTTGCACCGTCTATTCGCTGACATTTGGGATACTGCAACATTCCCGGCCGACTGGATGCAGGGTATCTTCGTAAAGGTCCCAAAGAAAGGAGACCTAACAGAGTGCGGTAACTGGCGTGGCATAACTTTGATCTGTACAACCCTCAAAGTACTATGCAAAGTGATCCTGAACAGGATCCAGGAGAAAATCGACGCTACACTCCGACGGCAACAAGCTGGATTCCGATCCGGACGATCATGTGTGGACCACATCACAACGCTACTGGAACAAATCAACGAATTCCAGGACTCTCTTCTGCTGGTGTTCGTTGATTTCGAAAAAGCATTTGACCGACTGAACCACGAAAACATCTGGGCTGCTCTTAGACGACGAGGGGTCCCAGAGAAACTAGTCCATCTCATCGAAGCACAGTACGAGGCATTTTCGTGCAAGGTCTTGCACGACGGTGTCTTGTCCGAACCAATCCCGGTAACTGCTGGAGTGAGACAAGGATGTATTTTGTCACCGCTGCTTTTTCTCATCGTAATGGATGAGATCTTGACTGGATCGATTGACTGTAGACCAAACCGAGGATTGCCGTGGAATCCTTCAACCATGGAGCAACTGAACGACCTTGACCTGGCAGATGATATTGTTTTGCTCGCCCAAACAAAACAAGACATGCAGAGCAAACTCGACGACCTCACCGAAAGCTCCAAGGCAGCATGTCTCAAAATCAATGTCGGAAAGACCAAGTCGATGGAAATCAATACAGAAAATCGTTCCAATTTCGTGGTAGCTGGACAACAGGTTGAGACAGTGGAGTGCTTCCAGTATCTTGGTAGCCAGATTACGCCTGATGGTGGGACCAAGAAGGACATCGAGACCCGGATCAGAAAAGCCCGATTTGCGTTTGCGAGTCTCCGAAACATCTGGCGGTCACGCCAAATCTCTCTACGAACTAAGATCCGAATCTTCAACTCAAACGTCAAATCCGTATTGCTGTACGGGTGTGAAACTTGGTGCACATATGCGGTGACGACGCGAAAACTGCAAGTTTTTGTGAATCGCTGCCTGCGGAACATCATCCGCGCTTGGTGGCCTGGCAACTGGATCTCAAACGTTGAACTTCATCGCCGGTGTCATCAAAAGGCGCTAGAAATCGGGATTCGGGAACGTAAGTGGAGATGGATTGGGCACACGCTGCGAAGAGATGAAAACGAGATTTGCAGAGAGGCGCTTGACTGGAATCCAGATGGGCATCGAAGAAGAGGCAGGCCCAAAAGCTCGTGGCGGCGAAGTCTAGCCGCTGAAATCCGCACAGTTGACGAGAACCTCGGCTGGCAGCCAGTGAAGACGCTGGCTCCGGATCGCCAGCAGTGGAGATCTTTTATCTCAGCCCTATGCGCCGGTCAATCGGCGCTGGACCCTTAGGTAGGTAGGTTAGGTAGGTCGCATTGTTTTTGATTTCGGATGGTAAGAAGGATAGATTTTCCTCCGTCAGTGGGGCTTGCTTTGTCAATGCGGCCAGCGACCCGGTCGATTGATTTAGCAATAACAAAAGGGTTTTGGGGTAGTTTTGTTTGCTCGTTGGCTGGTTTCAGTAGAAGGAATTGGGCCTCGCCATAAAGATGGCTTGGATCCATCCAGTTGGGAATTGTCCTGGAGATTTTATTGGGAGGGCCGGACACTCCTCCCCAGGGCGGAAAAGGTTCCGCCATACGATGACCGAAGTTTTTTTTACAAAATAGCAATAAAAGTCGGTGCACTTGAAACGGCTTGAGAAAATCCTTAGATTTGGATGTCTGTGATAGAAACAACTGGTGAAAATATCGGAGCAGACGCACTATACAACTTGTCGCATCGGCGACTCGAAACGAACTGATTGAAAACGTCAACTTTGTTTACTTTGTTCACCCCAGCAAAACAAAGACTTTCTGCCAAATTCGCATTCGGCCGTTGTTCTCTCCCTCGCTCTCTGTTCGGCTGCTCGCTCAATCGCTCTCTACCACGGTGCTGTGGCGGCGACTTATTTTGCGGACAATCGGGAATCTTATGGCCTTCTCTCTTGCAACCGTAGCAAATGAGCTTTTTCTTCGGATGTCTCTTTTTCGATCCGGTAAAAGCAGTGGCATCAGATTGAGGGGAGCACAATTCGATACCTGATCCTTTCTGCTTTTTTTCTTCGTCAAGAAGGCGGCACTTGACGAACTCTAAGCTCAAATTTTCCTCTGGCATTGTCTCTAGAGCAGTCACAATAGTTGCATATGCCGATCCGAGTGTGAGAAGAAGATGGTAAATAACGTCTACATCTTCCAAAATGGCTCCTGCCCCGCGGTACAGTCGCAAGAGCCGATCGAATCGCAGGAAATGATCCTGTAGCGATCCGGATTCCAACCGCAAGGAGAGCATTTGGCGTTTCAGGTGCATTCTACTGGCGATGCTCCTACGCTCGAAGACCCGGCTCAGCGCATCTCAAATTTGCTTGGGGGTGTCCTTCTCTTGAACATATTCCAGTTGGGAATCATGTATTCTGGCCACCAACAACGATTTACACTTGCGGTCCTTCTTCGATCGTTTCTCCCGCTTCCCAGCCTTTTGCCGCCGTTGTTCCGCCGTATCCTCAGCCTCTTCCTTCAGTTCATCCACGTCCTGCACTTCCGACTCGATACATTCGAGGAGCTCGTGCTCTTCCAACAAAACACGCATGCGAAACTTCCATGCATTGTAATTGCTCCCGTCGAATAGCGGAAGCAGGAATCGCTCGGACTTTTCCTCCTCCATCACTAACGCACTTTGCACCAATATTTAGCGATCGCGCAACTGGGCACCACAACCTAAAGTGGTTTTTATACGGAGGAGTCGCGGACAGTTAAGAAAAACTAACAATCGGAATTACAATATAGAAAACACGTTTTTATTAACCGATTGTTGTACGAGAAGTGAAAAAATACACACTCAAATAGTGTTACTTAAAAGAGGGCGAAATGCAGGGATTGCCAGATGGGCACACACTTACAATCAGAGGAAATCTTATTATAAATTTCATAAGATACATCTTATGAACCACTTTTTTGCGTTCAAACTAATTTTTCATAATAGACTTATGAAATTCTTTCAATTTTCATACGATGTTCTTATGAAAAATAGAAGAAACGGCATTGTGAAAAAAATGATGAACACATTCATTCATAGCAACAGTTTTTTTTCATCATCTAACAGTACGAAGCAATCGCCAGTTCATAGTTATTATAGTTTTCCTTCAATGTTAAATGTTATTGTTATCTCCGGAATGGTAAGTTCGATTTGATGTTTTTGGTGTGAACGTTGAATATATTAGTAAACTAAAATACATTATTTGTTTACTTTTCAGCAAGCTCATCGGCAAAAAACGAAAGGTTGAAGATTAAGATGCGGCAAAAAAAACTTTGATGGAGCCGTCTGTTGATGCGCTGCTGATGGTGACCATGAAGGATTTAATTTTAAACAAATTTGGCAAACAATAAAGTGAATGTTTTCAGCATGAAATATCGAGAATTTTTCTTATTAGAAAGTGATTTACTGTTTCCATAAGAATCTCTTATGAAAAGCAACAACCTCTCATTGAAGTAGGCGCACAGGTAGGCGTTCATCTTCAGAATTCATTCGCGTCATAAGACAATCTTATGAATTTCATTAATTTTTCTTATGGCGCCACTTCATAAGAGAATCTTATGGCATACATAATAGTATTTTTCTGAGTGTAACAATACATACCACCCCAATCCAACCCTCGAAAATACCATGATTACCTTAAATCTCTTCTAGAAGAACTTCCTACTCCATTCGTCCTTATTGGGGATTTCAATGCCCACAACGAACTCTGGGGCAGTGTAAGAACAGATAGAATGGGCACTATGATCGAAAGTTTTATAACTGAACACAATCTCATTCTTATGAACAACGGTGAACACACTCGACTCGATCCCATAACTGGCCATACGTCGGCTCTAGATTTGACACTCATCTCAAGACAAATTTCTAACAAATTTATATGGTCAGTAGATGCTGATTGTAGAGACAGTGACCACTATCCTATTAGACTTTCAACTATGTCTACCCTGGAATCTCTGGTTGCTCGGCGTAGGTGGATTACCGACATGGCTGACTGGGAAATGTACGGGAATCTAACTCTCGAATCTTTACCTCCCGGAATTAATGTTACTAGCCAGCAATTAATCGAAAAAATTGTCAGTGTATCCCTCGTACAACTGGTAAGATCACAGGCAAATCAGTGCCTTGGTGGAACCCCG
Organism: Uranotaenia lowii; assembly: GCF_029784155.1. NCBI lineage: Eukaryota > Metazoa > Arthropoda > Insecta > Diptera > Culicidae > Uranotaenia > Uranotaenia lowii. Next base: position 108,349,835 of record NC_073691.1, on the reverse strand, counting down.
AAGTTCGAATTCGTAAGAAAAAACTGAGAGCTTACGACGAATCAATGATAATGATCCGAGAAAACTGCAAGCTCTTAAAGAGTTTCAAGAAGCACGTAACGTAGCGAGGAAAACCATACATGAAGCAAAATTGAAATCGTGGGAAAACTTTGTCGGAGAAATAAGTCCCACCACACCTTCATCTGTACTGTGGAATAAAGTTAACACTCATTTTAAATGATATGTGCTCACGTAAGAACTTTTACTAGACCCAAAACACACGACGTATTACAGGACACGACACTTAACGTTCTTACTTAACGGAAAAAGGGTTTAAAATTACCTTTTTGTCGACCGGTTTCGAGCTCGATGTTGCCCATCTACAGGACGATGTCCGACTGATTACTTGAAGACGATTAACGTAACCAATTTCCTACACTGCTGATGTATTCGTCGAAAGGGTGTCGAATCATGCGAACTTTTGGTTGATCAGGTTGAAAAGTGGAGATATAATCGGCGGGTCATCTTCGTTCATCAACGGTTTCTCGGCCGTGCTGATGAACATAGACTCCCAAGCGTTAAGGTGTCCAGGTTTGCGTACGCATTTTTTAAATGTGACCTTTTCCCAGTCAATGGAATGGTCAAATTCTATTGTGTGGGCGGCCACGCTCGATTCATTGATCCTTTTGTTTTCAACGGCATTCTTATGCTCTTTGAGCCGCACTTTAAATTTACGGCGGGTTTGGCCGATGTAAATCGATGGACAACTCTTGCATGGAATTTCGTAAATTCCAGATCTTTCCTCTTCTGGAATCCTATCTTTGAGTGAAACTAGCCGATCCTTCAAGTATTCCCACTTTTGTACGCAGTTTTTAATCCGTGTTGTAGAAGAATCTTACTTATACCATTAGTTAGTTTCGGATGAAATGGTAGACTAACTCTGTAAGATTCTTCTTTTTCCGGTCTGAAGGTTGTTGTATCGCTTCTATGCTTTTTTCTAGCGTGTTTGCGAAGGATTTTTCGAACAAAATCATAGTCATATCCGTTCACAATCCCGGCTTCGTATATTTTCTGCTTTTCCTCTTCAAACTCGGGCTTCTCCATCGGAATATGATACAACCGGTGCACACAGGAGTATTTCACCCAAAAACCTGGCCAAAACTCAAAATTTAAATTTCATTGGTTACTTTTATGTCAATGTCAATTTGATTCTTGAATAAATTTAGCACCATGTACCGGTCAGTTTTTGAACATCTGATTTGTTTATACGCTGTTGCAGCTGTCGAAACTTTAGTATTTTTATGAGATAGATTTTTTCTACAAATCGTTGAATCAGCGCGACTACGTCATATCAATGAATTAAATTTCTTTGGTGACTAAAAATGAAAATTTGAAATGGAAAACTTCAATAGAGGGATGTTTAATAATTTTAACTATAATACACAAAATTCGATGACTATAAAGACAGTACGCAGTGCTTTGAAAATTCTTCTATTTATTTTTAGTTTTAAAAGTCGATTTTTTTACAAATTAGTGTTTTTGTTTATGTTCCCAGCAAGTCCCGGCAAAATTTTTGATATCATTAGAAAATTGACAACTTCAATAATCATGTGCAAAAGAAAAAACTCGCGCAAAGTCGCGCATTTTTGATATTTTTAAGTTTGAAGTTTAAAAATATTGATAGATTTTTTCCAAAAAAAAGTCACCTAGTGCTTCTTTTATTTTAAATTAAAGCTCAGTAAAATTAATATTCTTTTTCGAATATTTTCAAATGTTATTTAACTTTCAAAAACAAATAAAAAAATATAGATTTTTTTGAATTTTACAACTTTTCTAACCTGGATTATCTCCCGAATAGACTTGAACCGTGAAAAAACCATGAAGTTCATGTTCACATTACCATCAAATGTATGGTTGGCACAATCATTTCTATGGTCCACGATACCGTGAATGCACATTGAAATTCATAGTTTACGACCATACATTTCATCGTTTTGACGAAAATAACCATGAAAAAGGGGTATTGTTATGCAGCGTGACCATGAAAAAAATGACGATTTTCCATACATTCAGATGCCCAAAAATATTAAGTTCATGGTAATTACAGCTTCCATTTTTTCATAGTAGAACCATGAAAATCTTTTTATTTTCATTGTTAACCCACTGAAATAAAAAAAAATGCACGTGGTGGAATTTCATTTTATATTTTTTGGCTGTCATCATTTTTATAGAACGGTTTAATTAAAAATAGATTAATTTATTTACATTTATAATTTATTTTTAACACTTGTTTCACATATCCCGGTTGATAATCCGGGTTTTTAGAAGAAGAAAAAATTAATACACTGGGATACACAAAATTGGCACTTATTTGATTGATTTTCATGATCTGCACTGCGCACCGGCTCACTACCTTTCGCGGAATTATTCTCAGGAAACGGCTCTGGAACCCATTCTAACCCCAGGCTCCGGATGTGCGAATAATAAGCACGGGTTGTGCCATGCATGCGCCCACGTCTTAAGCACTTAGCTCTGTGATACTCTGCTCTCTCCATCTGCCCCTGGAAGAAAATAATTCACAAATAACTTTTAAGTCTTATGTAAAATACAAGTACTCACCGCGCTACCACCAGAATCCGTGCCATCTCCTTCCGATTCCAATCTTTCAGCTATTTCCAGCTGAAATTGTCTGGAATAACCCGGTTCCGACCATAGAAAATATTAAATATGGCGCCCATTGGAATGGAAATTTTCCTCTATGCAACAAACCGTACACGCTCATCTTGAAGTCCCAGCTGTCTAGGTAATACATACAGTGAAATATTATGTATTAACCATATTTTTCATGGTTATCGCCATATTTATGGTAATTTCACAATAAAACCCAAATTTTACTTTTTAAAGGGATTGAGATTTTACATTGTTTTTCATTGTTAAGACGAAAACCATTGTTATTACAATGTAGAACCATGGTCTTGGTCTATTCGGGATCATCTATATATATCTATATATATAAAAATGAATTTCTGTCTGTCTGTCTGTCTGTTCCCTATAGACTCGGAAACTACTGAACCGATTTGCGTGAAACTTGGCAGGTGGGGGTATTGGATGCAGGGGAAGGTTCCTATTATGGTTTGAGACCCCTCCCTCTCTCATGAAGGGGGGGAGGGGTATCACAAACAAAAGACAATTTTTTGCATAACTCGAAAACTAATCAAGCCAATGGTATCCAATTTGGTATGGGGTGTGTGACATGTGGATTTCACATGTCATTTTCATGCCTTCCAATTCTTACATCCTCAGCAGACCACACCAGTGAGAACATGCTGAGAAATTTATTACTAACCGGCATTGAACCTTCAGTTCAATGCCTGCACAAAATTCAGCATCAGCATTTACTGCGACGAACGAAAGTGTCGCATTTCAAATTTACTGAACCTCGCTGTTACCATGTGTGCAGTCATAGCTTTTCGAGGTTTCTGTCTTTGTCTCTTTCGCATGTACATCGATCACGGATTGGTGATCGTGTACATGGCTTTTACATAGAACGGTGCTTCAGGCGTCTCCAGTAGGAACCTTGTCAAGAACTTATCGAACAATAAAAAATCAATCTGAATCCAACTTTCAACGGAGCAAAATCGTATCAGGTGGTATTTGGGAAAGAGGAATATTTCTATGAATATTAGGTACCCCTCCCTCCTCTCAGTGGGCTGATAGGGAAGGGGAGGGGGGCTACCTTACAATTTTTCATATATCTCAAAAACTAATCAAGATATTGGAACCAAATTTGGCATGGGAAGGTATTTGGATACGTAAAATATTTCAATGATTATTTGAGACCCCTCCCTATTTCCAGTAGAAAGGGGGAGGGGGCCTCTTTTATATTTTTTTACATAACTCAAAAACTAATAAACCAAATTGAACCAAATTTGGCATGGGAGGGTATTTGGATACAAAAACTTTTTTTTTTGATTATTTGAGACCCCTCCCTCTTTTCTGTAGGGAGATGTAAATGAGGGAGGGGCCTCTTCTATAATTTTTTACATAGCTCAGAAACAAATTAAGCTAATGGAACCAAATTTGGCATGGGTGGGTATTTGGGAACGTGACATGTTCTAATGATTGTTTGTGACCCCATCCATCTTCCAGCGGGGAGAGGGAAGAAGGGAGGGAGGAGTTTCATACAATTTTAACTGCATAACTCAAGAACTACAACAGCAAATGGAATCAAATTTGGCATGGAACGATATTTGGGTACGAGAAACGCTTCTATGAATATTTGGTATCCCTCACTCCTTGAAAGTGGTGGATGGAAAGGGGAGGAGAGTTCTCCTTCACAATTTTCAGCATAACTGGAGAGCTGATCAAGCCAATTTAACCATTTTTGACATGTGAGGGTATTTAGATACGAAAAATGTTTGTATTATAAATTGAAGCCCCACTTTTTTTCAGCGGAAAGATAAATTTGGCATCTAAAAGTATATGAGTACGAAAAATACTTCATTAATATTAAGCTCTCCCCTCCATTCAATGGGGAGAACGGAAGAAGGGATGGTACTTCCTTTCAAGTTTATGCATAACTCAAGAATTTACTACGCAAATAAAACCAAATTTGGTATGGGATGGTATATCAATATGAGAAATTTTTCTATGTAAAACAATTCCTTTCTTGCAGTAGGATGATGGAATTGGGAATATAGGAATGTAAGAGGAAAACTTACATTTAACTTTTTTTTTACAAAATCCGAGAAAAGGACAAAAATAAACATGGAAAATCATTTTGGTATGATTTTATGATCATCTGACACACCATCCTTCTTTCTGTGGGTAGGTACATAGGAGGAGGGAGGTGAGCCCAATAATTACAATATTGTTAGCATAAGTTCTCAATTTATGCTAACGGAGCCAACAAATGGAAAAAAATATGGCTTGGAATGGTATTTGGTTACGAGATATATTTCTATGATTGTTATAGACCCTTATGCTTTACAGTTTAGAGAGGGGAAGAAAGGAGGGGGCTCCATATAAAATTTGTTGTAAAGCTTAAAAACTTATCAACCAATGGAACTATATTTAACACAAATTTATAGATCAAGATTCAGAATATAATTTTAAGTTATCATTGTGTTGCAATTCGAAACTCCAGCTGCAGCTCTCATTTAAAGCGATTGCTTATGAATGATGTTATAATTTGATTTAAATTTTGCCAACAAAACAATAAAAATTTGAATAATATCTAAAAATATCATATGATTTTGAAAGGTGTAGCAACGCACACCGGGTCAGCTAGTCTATATATATAAAAATGAATTTCTGTCTGTCTGTCTGTCTGTCTGTCTGTTCCCTATAGACTCGAAAACTACTGAACCGATTTGCGTGAAACTTGGCAGGTGGGGGTATTGGAGACAGGGGAAGGTTCCTATTGTGGTTTGAGACCCCTCCCTCTCTCATGAAGGGGGAGAGGGGCCTCCCAAACAAAAGACAATTTTTTGCATAACTCGAGAACCCATCAAGCAAATGGTATAATATTTGGCATAGGGTGGTATTTGTGAACGAGGAATATTTCTATGAATATTTGATACCCCTCCCTTCTTTCAGTGGCGTGATAGGAAGGGGGGAGGGGGGCTACCTTACAATTTTTCATCTAACTCGAGAACTAATCAAGATATTGGATCCAAATTTGGTATGGGAAGGTATTTGGATACAAAAAATATTTCAATGATTATTTGAGACCCCTCCCTCTTTCCAGTTGAAAGGGGGAGGGGGCCTCTTTCATATTTTTTTACATAGTTCAAAAACTAATAAAGCAAATGGAACCAAATTTGGTATGGTAGGGTATTTGGATACGAAAAATATTTCTATGATTATTTGAGACCCCTCCCTCTTTCCAGTAGGGAGATATAAAGGGGGGAGGGCCTCTTTTATAGTTTTAAACATAACTAAGAAAGTAATTAAGCAAATGGAACCAAACTTGGCATGGGCGGGTATTTGGGAACGTGACATGTTCTAATGATTGTTTGAAACCCCTTCCTTCTTACAGCGGGGAGGAAGGAAAGAGGGAGGGGAGTTTCATACAATTTTTACTGCATAACTCAAGAACTACAACAGCAAATGGAACCAAATTTGGCATGGAACGATATTTGGTAACGAGAAATGCTACTATGAATATTTGGTATCCCTCACTCCTTCAAAGAGGTGGATGAAAAGGGGGAGGCGAGGTCTCCCTTACAATTTTCAGTATAACTGGAAAGCTGATCAAGCAAATTGAATCATATTTGACATGTGAGTGTATTAGGATACGAGAAATTTTTCTATTACAAATTGAAGCCGTACCTTTTAAGCGGTAAGATATAAAGGAAGAAGGGGGGGTTTCCATTTTTTTTTGCATAACTCGAGAATTAATCGAGCAATGAAACCAAATTTGGCATCAAAAAGTATTTGAGTACGAAAAATACTTTTATGAATATTATGTTATCATCCCTCTATTGAAGAGAACGGAAAGGGGGATGGTACTCCCTTTCAAGTTTATACATAACTCAAAAATTTACTACGTAAATAAAACCAAATTTGGCATGGCATGGAATAAGGGATGGTAGAGGAATTTTTATTTTACAAAATCCTAGCAATGGACAAAACTTAACATGGAAAATCATTTTAGTATGACTCCATGATTATTTGACACATCATCCTCCTTTCAGTGAGAAGGTACATGGGCGGAGGGAGGTGAGCCCAATACAATTTTGTTAGCATATGTTCTCAATTTATGCTTACGAAGCCAACAAATGGGAACAAATATGGCGTGGAAAGGTACTTGGTTACGAGATATGTTTCTAGGATTGTTATAGACTCTTACGATTTACAGTGTAGAGAGGGGAAGAAAGGAAGGGGCTCCATATAAATTTTGATGTAAAGCTTAAATACTTATCAACCAATGGAACTATATTTGATATAAGAGGATTTTTTGGAACGAAAAAAATGGTTATGATTACACTGAGTAACAAAAAAAAATTTTTGAAAATAGTCCAGGGTTTTCCAACTGAATTAGACTAATATTGACGCCCTGAGTCCGAAAATTACCATGGTTTTGTTCAATCAGGTCAAAACCCCTATTACTAGCATATTGAAGCGTATATAGCCATATGGCTGTATCTCAAAAAGTTGACCTGATACAGCAAAATCAATGTGATATTCTAACTCAGGACACAAAAATTAGTCTAAATCAACTGAGAAACCCCAGACTATTTTTTGGCTGTCACCCAGTGTTATTAAAGATCACGATCTCCTTTCAGTAGGGAAGGACAGGGAGGGGCTCTCTAATCAGTTTTTTAGTATAAATCTAAAACATATCAAGCAAAAACAACCATACTTTATAAGTTAGATTATTTGCGAACGATTAATTTGGGACCCTTCTTTTTTAAGGCGAAACTTAAGGAAACAGATGAAAATTATCAGATCTTTAAAAAAAATTTATAGACCAAGATTCAGAATATAAGTTATGGTTATGGTTGGTGTTGCAATTTGAAACTCCAGCTGAAGCTCTCATTTTATAGTGGTTGCTTATTAATTTCGATGATTTAAAATAATACCAAAAACAATAAAAAATTGAATGATTTCTGAAAATATCATTTGATTCTGAAAGGTGTAGCAAAGCACACCGGGTCAGCTAGTCTATATATATAAAAATGGATTTCTGTCTGTCTGTCTGTCTGTCTGTCTGTTCCCTATAGACTCGGAAACTACAGAACCGATTTGCGTGAAACTTGGCAGGTGGGGGTATTGGAGGCAGGGGAAGGTTCCTATTGTGGTTTGAGACCCCTCCCTCTCTCATGAAGGGGGGGGAGGGGCCTCCCAAACGAAAGACAATTTTTTGCATAACTCGAGAACGCATCAAGCAAATGGTATCAAATTTGGCATGAGGTGGTATTTGGGAACGAGGAATATTTCTATGAATATAAGCTACCCCTCCCTCCTCTCAATTAGGTGATAGGAAGGGGGGAGGGAGGTTACCTTACAATTTTTCTTATAATTCGAAAACTAATCAAGATATTGGAACCAAATTTGGCACGGGAAGGTATTTGGATACGAAAAATATTTCTATGATTATTTGAGACCCCACCCTCTTTTCAGTAGGGAGATATAAAAGGGGGAGGGGGCCTCTTTTATATTTTTTTACATAACTCAGAAACTAATTAAGCAAATGGAACCAAATTTGGCACGGGTGGGTATTTGGGAACGTGACATGTTCTAATGATTGTTTGAGACCCCTTCCATCTTCCAGCGGGGAGAGGGAAGAGGGGAGGGAGGAGTTTCATAAAATTTTTACTGCATAACTCAAAAACTATAACAGCAAATGGAACCAAATTTGGCATGAAACGATATTTGGGTACGAGAAATGCTTCTATGAATATTTGGTACCCCTTACTCCCTCAAAGAGGTGGATGGAAAGGGGAGGAGAGTTCTCCTTCACAATTTTCAGCATAACTGAAGAGCTGATCGAGCCAATTGAACCATATTTGACATGTGAGGGTATATAGATGCGAAACAAGTTTCTATTATAAATTGAAGCCCCACCTTTTTTCAGCGGAAAGATAATTTTGGCATCAAAAAGTATACAACTACAAAAAATACTTCATGAATATTAAGCTCTCCCCTCCATTCAATGGGGAGAACGGAAGAAGGGATGTTACTTCCTTTCAAGTTTATGTTTAAGTTGGGAATATAGGAAGGGAAGAGGAAAGCTTACATTTAACTTTTTTTTCAAAATCCGAGAAAAGGGCAAAAATTAACATGGAAAATCATTTTGGTATGATTCTATGATTATCTGACACACCATCCTTCTTTCTGTGAGTAGGTACATAGGAGGATAGAAGTGAGCTCAATACAATTTTGTTAGCATAAGTTCTCAATTTATGCTAACGAAGCCAACAAATGGAAGCAAATATGGCATGGAATGGTATTTGGTTACGAGATATATTTCTATGATTGTTATAGACCCTTATGCTTTACAGTGTAGAGAGGGGAAGACAGGAGGGGGCTCCATATAAAATTTGTTGTAAAGCTTAAAAACTTATCAACCAATGGAACTATATTTGATATAAGAGGATTTTTGGGAACGATAAAAAAATGGGTATGATTATTGAAGATCACGACCTCCATTCAGCAGGGGGTGAAAGGAAGGACAGGAGGGCTCTCTTATCAGTTTTTTTTTGCATAAATCTATAACATATCAAGCGAAATCAACCATATTTTATAAGTTAGATTCATTACATACAATTAATTTGAGACCCTCCTTTTTTAGAGCGGATTAAAGTTATCAGATCTTTAACACAAATTTATAGATCAAGATTCAGAATATAATTTTAAGTTATCATTGTTTTGCAATTCGCTGCAGCTCTCATTTATAGCGATTGCTTATGAATGATGTTATAATTAGATTTAAAATTATGCCAACAAAACAATAAAAATTTGAATAATATCTGAAAATATCATTTGATTTTGAAAGGTGTAGCAACGCACACCGGGTCAGCTAGTATGTATATAAAAATGAATGTTTGTCTGTCTGTCTGTTCCCTATAGACTCGGAAACTACTGAACCGATCATCGTGAAACTTGGCATCTGAGGGTTTTTGGGGCCGGAGATGGTTTCTGTAATAGTTACAAACCGCCCCGACTTAAGGAAGAGGGGGCTTCCATACAAAGTTTGTAGTTTTTCGAAACAAATTAAAGTCATGGCCTTCAATTTCCTGAGTTTTTTTTCCTTTGGGCCAGGGACGGGATAATGTCATAGTCATGAGCCAAAAACGGCGACTAGTGACCCATTCTTTTCCTCACATGTCGTTAGTTTAAGATTTTTTTAAATGAAAGCATGCTATGAATGATTATTTTGGTAAAGAAAGATTTTTCCATTCTGTCATTGATCATTGAAATCTCCAATATATCGGTCATGACATGATAGTTAAAATGGGTCATGAGAAATATCACCAATGTAATTTTTAGCAACTTTGTTAGCCAAGCAGATTTTTAAATGTTATACTACGGCAAATTCTAACTAACCATAGTGTGTGGTTGCACGTAGTGACACGAAGCCCCGAAGCTCTTCTCATACGTGACATATATTTACATCACGTGAATATGAATGGTATTTACATTCACATTATCGGAATATTTCTGTCATGACATGACCCATGACTGATCATATTTTCATGGGTATAGTGATCCAAAATAAATTTCACCGTCAACGTAAATGAATGAAAATTTTCATGCCTGCTTTGGGCGGTTTGTTTTTTGTCTCCATGGTCGAGCCAACGTCGTGAGAGGTAGTAACCATGGCATAGCATACTGATCAGTGGGAATATTTTGGCGCGTATTCCTCAACCAAGCATATTTTCAATGCAAGGGATGGCGATATGGAGCCTTGATGTGAAAAGTCATGGCATCCATTTTTAGAGATTTTCTTTTTTTTTTTGAGGGGTTTGTTTTTCGTCTCTATGGTCAAGCAAACGTCGTCGCAAGTGGATAGTAACCAAAGCATACGTTCATTGATCGCCTGTTTCTCAATCAAGTACCTATATTTCTTATGCACGTGGGGGCGATATGCAACCTAGATGTGTTTTTCTTGCTTAATTGTACACAGCACGTGTAAATAAATGACGCCTAGATGTGACACGGATTGGTATTTTATCAATCGAATTAAAACCAATTGAAAGATTTGCAAAAATACTTCCATATTTAGTTCGTGTTAATGTAGGTAGCATTTGTTGTCTAAAAAAAATAAATTTAGTTCTTATGCTAATGAAATAATGGTATGACACTTTGCGGACAATTGAAAAAAACACAGAAAGTAATAATCTACATTCAATTTTTTAATCCATTTCGCCTACAAGGTTATTTTTTAATCATATTGATAACAGAAATATGAATAAGATGTTTTCAACAGAGGTAGATCGGAAACATTTTGTTGAACATGTAAAAATGTACTAAACTGAAGTTTTACCAAGCGCCATTTAAATTTAAAGAAGATAAAAAAAAATCCGATCGGACACATGAACTGATCAAGAGCTTTTTCTTTTAATTAGATAAGATAGGACTGACGTGTGCATAAATGAAAGGTATCAGGGAAATAAACTGATTTTTGTTTACCAAAAGTGAGGGAATTCAATTTCCAATTTATTTTAAATAACTCTCAAAAAACATCGTACTTTTTGCTTACATACCAATTTAAGTACGTACTTAACATGAAAAATGTTTTTGTGTTACATGGCTGCATAAAAGAGACTTTTGATCCTCTTCTTTTTTGAAAAGTAAGACTTTAGAACTGATATTCAACTTCCCTTCTGTCAACATAAACGGTGGGGCAAGGGCAAACTTCGAACTTTCAAGAAATTCATCTTCAAAATGATTCAATATGTTGGAAAGACCAGGAGGTGTATTCCGAATGTTGAAGCGGAATACTGCAGATATTTCTGTATCAGAATCAGAATCAGAATCAGAATTCAAACTTCGAACTATTGAAACTAGAACTAATTAATATAGAGTGGTCAAGTGTATTGAAGAATGAAGGAAATGTTGATACAGCAGTAGAAACTTTTTATAACATAATGATTAATCTAATAAACAGTTATGTTCCTTCAAAATTTAAAAGACGGTCCTACAGCACTAAACACCCTGTCTGGTATAACAAGGATTTGAAAAACTTACAAAATAGGAAGCAAAAAGCTCATAAAGTCTACAGAAGTGATAGAAGTGTTACAAATCATCAAAATTATATAAATTTATGCAACCAGCTTAATTCATGTATAAAAAGTTCTTTTGAAAAATACAATCAGAAAATTGAAAAAGAAATTAAACAAAACCCAAAAGCGTTCTTTGGCTATACTAAAAAGCAGATGAAAAATTCAAACTTTCCTACTCAATTGACACTTGACGGAAGCATTGGAAATAATCCACTGGAAATTTCTAACTTATTTGCAACATTTTTTCAAGAAGTGTACACTTCTTCCACTGAGGCTGACCGAGATAGGGAATACTTTTCAGTCATTCCAGATTTAGCGTGTGACATTCAGGTCAATGAAATTGATTACAATAATGTTTCCGAAGGACTTAGAAAACTTGATGCTTCCAAAGGAGCAGGGCCTGATGGACTTCCCCCATGTTTCCTTAAAAACTTGGCGGCCGAATTGACAGAGCCTCTTCTGATTCTTTTTAATATGTCATTAAATTATGGAAAAGTACCCAAATTTTGGAAAAAAATCTTTTTTAATTCCGATTTTCAAGTCCGGAAAAAAATCAGATGTACGAAATTATAGAGGAATAGCTATTTTGTCTTGCATCCCAAAACTTTTTGAATCAATAATGAATGAAAAAAAATATCAACAAGTAAAAAATATTATAACGAGTAAACAACATGGTTTCTTCAAAGGACGCTCTACAGTATCAAATCTTCTCGAATTCGTTACATACGTTATCGATTCTATGAGCAAAGGCTTTCATGTTGAGGCTATTTATACCGACTTTAGCAAAGCCTTTGATCGCATTGACATACCCCTTTTAATCTTCAAATTAAAAAAAAATTGGCTTTCATCCAAATCTTCTCTCCTGATTACAATCATATTTAACTGATCGAACACAAATCGTTCGTTTCCAAAACGAATTATCCAAATCTGTAGCTGTGACCTCTGGTGTGCCTCAGGGGTCTCATTTAGGACCTCTCCTTTTCATACTGTTCGTTAACGACATTTCCTTTATTCTAAAACGGATTGAATACCTAATATACGCCGACGATATTAAACTATTTCTGAAAATAAAAACAACCGAAGATGTTGAAACATTTCAAAACGATATCAATGTTTTCTTTGAATGGTGCAACAAAAGTTTACTTCAATTGAATGTTAAAAAATGCAACTCTATATCATTTAGCAGAAAGCAAAGTTACCCCATCATTGAAACAAAATTAGGCAATCAACCAGTTCAAAAATGCAAAATTGTAAGGGATCTCGGCGTCATACTGGATTCAAAACTCACGTTTGTAGAACATCAGAACAATATCATCAATAAAGCAAATTGCATGCTAGGATTTGTAAAACGTTTCAGCAAACACTTTCAAGACCCATACACCATAAAATCACTTTATATATCCTATGTTCGTTCGATACTGGAGTATTGTAGCATCATATGGAATCCTTATTCAAATATTCACGAGTAACGTCTCGAATCAGTTCAAAAACCATTTTTGTTATATGCGCTACGTAAAATAAATTGGACCACTTTTCCTCTGCCATCGTATGAATCTCGTTGTAAGCTTATTGATATAGAACCTCTCAGTAAACGCAGAGAATTTTCCCAAATTGCATTTGTAAATGATGTTGTTACACAAAGAATAGACAGTCCTGAATTACTTTCAAAACTAAATTTTTACGCACCCTCCCGTCCATTAAGAAATAAACATTTGTTCTACATTAAACTTTACGACAAAGACTATGCAAAACATCAACCTATTAATCAAATGATGTACAAATACAATTTACAAAGTGAAATTATAGACGTAGCGATGAAAAAAACACAATTAAAAAAGGCATTCAAAAACAACTTCATAGAACAAGAAAATAGCTTACATTAGTTTTAAGTAGTTTTAAGTATTGTAGTCTACATAGTTTGACTTAATAAAATAAATAAAAAATTTCAACGAAATTTGATAAAACAAACAAACAGAAATACGTATTAAATCCATTTTAAAGCCTTTACTCTGACGCATCTGAAAATAAGCTATGCGTTTACACTTGCCCCAATATCAGGCTTGTAAGTGGTCACCATCGTTTAAATTTTTCCGGAGACAATCACCACACATCGTTCGTGACAATCGTGGAGAGCGCAATCGTTTGATCGGAGATTGTTCGACCAACACATCCAAACATACCCTGGCGCTGCAGAGTGGCGAATTTTTTTTTTTTCAACAGGAGGGAGTGAATAGAAAAGATTGCATTTGCTTATTGAGTCTGTAAGTTCTGCTGCGTGAAAGAGATAGGCGATGTCGTAAACTGTCGGGAATTGTGGTCGTTTGACCATCAGATTATCCCTCTCGTGTACCAAGACACGAAATTTCGTTCGACAATCACACAAAGAAGAATGAATGTCGTTTCGTTTGATGGTAGTCGACTGTTCGGCAAGTTTTCGGTCGCATTCGTTTGATGGCACGAACAATGAAACTGATTAAAGCAGGCTGTGCGACTGTCAGAGAAAATGTCGATGGTTTACAAGTCTGCCCAATATACGGGACAAATGTTCACTAAGAAATTTGTTTTTGCCAACGTTTTTAAATATTTGACTTTCAAAGAGAAAATAAAAAACGCTGAAAATTTATTTAGTGATGCAACTGATATTTTTTTTTAATATTTATATTTTTTCTTAAAAAAAATTATTAAAAAAAAAAAAACAAAAAATTTGCACTGTATAAAATCGAAGATTTTCGTACCATGTCAAGTGCTGTTTGGGAAAACTTCAAGCTGTAATGTTGCCATACGGCGAAACTTTTTTTAACATAATTTTGGCGCAAAAAGGATAGATATTCAAACTGCTTCTAAGGGCGAGAATTGTGAAAAAAAAACTGTTTGAAAATGGTTTTTAAAAATCCTTTTCATCGTTTTTTTTTTATTTCCAAAGCTTATTTTTTCAACTTCAAAAATACACCATCTAAAGCTTATCAGGAGCTGGAAATGCTCATAATACAGAATATTAGGAATATACTCAAAAAACTGTCCCGATTAACGCTTTTGATCGGTTTTCAAAATTTTATCTCCATAAAGTACAATATGCAATAAATTCTAATATGCGAATCTTTTTCTTTCAATAAGAAATTTATGTAAATGGAGCCGGGTAGATCAACCTACCTTCTTCAAGCAGTGGGGGACAAAATTGGAAAAGATAAGGGAGCTTCCATGTAAGTTTAAGATAAAGAGCTTTATTGCGTACGGATATTAGGCATAACTCAAAAATAGATGTGGCAAATGTGGCACTTTGGGAAAAAAAGGAGGAAAATATTGACATTATTTAAGTTATTATGAAGCTTTAAAAACAGAGTACAAATTTCAGATCTTGAAAAACAAATTTAGAGATCAAGTTTCAGTTAATAATATATACCAGGGGTGAGCAACGCGCGGCCCGCGGGCCGCATGCGGCCCTCGGGACATGTTTGTGCGGCCCGCGAAGCAAGTTTCAAATTATTATTTTTTTCTGTTTTTGTTAATTAGCAGTAACAACTAACCAAAAAAACCCAAAAAAAAAAACAAAAATTTCAGCTGCATTCGCCCCATAGTTATCCAGATTGTTGACTTTTTTGTAGGATTTAAGCTTTTCATTGAGTTCTTATGAAGGCATGGATGCAATATTATTTATTGGAAAAAAACGTAATCTTGGTTTAGTCTTTCAAGCAAAATTAAAATTGTATGAAAAAGTGAAATATTTTGGTTCTTGATTATTAACGGAAATAAGGAAAGTTTTATAATGAAGACTGGGTGAACGATTATAGATTTCTTATCGACTTGACTCAAAAATTCTTATTTCTCGACTACAATAATATCTGTAATTCTGTGATTCAACCAAAAAAGTTTGTAGCAACTACACAGGAGGGCTGCTTTTTTGGTGCCTATGATTCAATAACTGATTTTATAAGATTTTGATGTCCTGAATTCAAAACATTTAACAGTTATTGTCTATCACTTGCGTGTGGAAGTTTTTAAATTGATCAGTTTTAGGTGTAATCGATCTTTCATAAATGACAAACCAATAAACCTCCATAAAAATCAAAAGCTGACTTTCAATAATTTACTACCCTTCATTCAATCAAGGACTCCGGTATTACCCAGATATTCATGTATCCAAGATATAATGCTTTCAAAAATTGAATTCTACTTACAATTTATAGAACGAATATGAGACAGAATACTATGTAAATAAATAGAATAATTATAAATTATAGAAATTCAAAAAAAATTGATTCAACTTCTTCTCACATCACTAAATAAGGTCATTGAATATTGGATAATAAAATATAAATTCATTCAACAGCTTAGTTTTTTTTCTCGAGGGATTTTAAGCGTCTTTACAGCTTGTTCATCCCGAAGTTTGTCGAAGACTGCGAAAGGATTTGACTTACGGTTTTAAAAATATCAAAGATTTAATTTAGTTTAATTTTTCTATAAAACTTCGTCAACTTTCCTTTTTTTTCAGGATTGAAAAAAAAATACATAATGAAAACTTCCACAACTTTTTTCTCAGAATTCAAAATTACTCGCAGTCTCTCAGAAAGTTGAACATTGAGTAAATTAGTATTTGTATTTTAAAGTTTTGTCAAAAGAGTACGCAAATTAAATAACTAATTTTTTAACCTAGTTTTTAAAGTTATCTCGAAATCTAGTGCTGACAAAAAAATGATATTTGGACTCAGCAACTCCAAATAAGTAAAAATCAGTTTTGAGATTCCTTGCTCTTCGGGAAATGAGAATTTTGTTGTCTGGTGTAATGCTATTTTCAGAAATTTCATGGGCAAATCAAGCCAAACATTGATTAAATTAAATTGATTGAATTGAGTCATTTTACTTCAAAATAAGCAATCCACATTACCAAGATTTTCATAGTTCAGCCTTAGAAAGCCCATACCATAGGTAACTGAATTAAATTAAGAAAATTTATGAAATTTGTAAAAAATTTCTAGAATCAAAAATGTAAACTGTAACATTGACAAATCTGGTTTGAAATCTGTGAAATTATGAATTTTTCATGAATTTGGAACCAATTATAAAAAACCGTTGATAGGAAAAAGTAGGCTTTACGAAAAATGTTAAATAAATTGTAGAGAAAACTTTTTCGAAAATGGGCACAGAAAAAAATCGCTATGGTCAAGCTCCATGAAACTTTTCAATGGAAGTGATGACAAAAAATACCATCGCATCGGTTCGAACAAAAAACGGGTTTTTTTTTCAGAAAACAGTTCAAATCTTTTTACGAATCTTCGAAAGACTTTCGAAAATTTTCGTTTTTAACAAGTTTGTCGCCACGCTCATTTTGACAGTTTTACTAGCCAGCTCCAAAAATTTATTGGAGCGATGAAGTAAAGAGGAAAAACTCCAAAATTTTAAACGTGTTGCTAAACTGAGCGGGTAAAGCGTTTTTAATAAATGAAATGGAAGCAAATGATGTTTGCTTTTTAAAAAATTGAATCTTCGCTAAACATTTCAAATCTTTAAAAACATTCAAATTTTAGTGATTTTGGTTTTAGTGATGAAACTAAAAAATACGTTTAATTCTACCAATTATTATTAACTAAATTTTATTTTTAATGCGGCCCGCCGAAAGAATTTTATATTAAAAGTGGCCGTTGCTACAAAAGGTTGCTCACCCCTGATATATACCATCTTTGAATCGCAATTCGGAACTTCAGCTGCAGCTCTCATTTCAAAGTTGTTGGTTCTGACCTATGATGAGGTTTGATTTAAAAAAATGCTTACAAAAATCTAAATTTTAACAAATTACATTTATGTTTGGAAGGTGTAGCAAAGCACACCGGGTCAGCTAGTGTCATATAAATGTTAGAAAATTACTAATAGAAAATTATGAAGATTACGAAAACGGTAAAAAATATTTTAAATGATCTTAAAAACGTTTGATACGTCAAAATAAACTATTTTATTGATTTCAAAACTAAAAAATACTTTTGGCCAACTTTTTCTTCTACGTACCCCTGTGTGCGGTGTGCCATAGAGTGGAAGGCGGCTTGTTTTGGGGCTCAGTTTGAAGAGGAAAAGCAGAAAATATACGAAGCCGGGATTGTGAACGGATATGACTATGATTTTGTTCGAAAAATCCTTCGCAAACACGCCCGAAAAAAGCATAGAAGCGATACAACTACCTTCAGACCGGAAAAAGAAGAATCTTACAGAGTTAGTCTACCATTTCATCCGAAACTAACTAATGGTATAAGTAAGATTCTTCTACAACACGGATTAAAAACTGCGTACAAAAGTGGGAATACTTTGAAGGATCGGCTAGTTTCACTCAAAGATAGGATTCCAGAAGAGGAAAGATCTGGAATTTACGAAATTCCATGTAAGAGTTGTCCATCGATTTTCATCGGCCAAACCCGCCGTAAATTTAAAGTGCGGCTCAAAGAGCATAAGAATGCCGTTGAAAACAAAAGGATCAATGAATCGAGCGTGGCCGCCCACACAATAGAATTTGACCATTCCATTGACTGGGAAAAGGTCAAATTTAAAAAATGCTTACGCAAACCTGGACACCTTAACGCTTGGGAGTCTATGTTCATCAGCACGGCCGAGAAACCGTTGATGAACGAAGATGACCCGCCGATTATATCTCCACTTTTCAACCTGATCAACCAAAAGTTCGCATGATGCGACACCCTTTCGACGAATACATCAGCAGTGTAGGAAATTGGTTACGTTAATCGTCTTCAAGTAATCAGTCGGACATCGTCCTGTAGATGGGCAACATCGAGCCCGAAACCGGTCGACAAAAAGGTAATTTTAAACCCTTTTTCCGTTAAGTAAGAACGTTAAGTGTCGTGTCCTGTAATGCGTCGTGTGTTTTGTGTCTATAAGGTTAACACTTTGAGAGGTAAGCGGAGCTTTCAACAACCTTGAACGAAGTATACAGCGAACCCTCTGATATAGCTAACATACTTGCTGATCACTTCCAATTAATATCTTCTACCGAAAGTTACGACCCAGAATTTCAAAGAAGAAAACATGATGCTGAGCTCTGTCCACCTGTTTTGATGGGGGCGAAGAACTCTACTTCAATTTGCCTTTTACAATTAAGGAATTGTTCTGGGCACTCGATAGAGCCAAAGGTAAATCAGCAGGATTTGATACCGTCAACTATGTGATGTTACGTTACTAAACTGTGTTGGCAAGATAATGGAAAGAATGGTCAACCGCAGGCTGGTACATTTCCTACAACAAAACAGTCTCTTCAATAAAAGCCAATATGCCTTTATTAGTGGGAGAGGCACTGAATCGTACATTGCCGATTTGGAATCTATTTTAGAAAAACGAAGGAAAAACAACATTGAGAAATGGTGCTCCTAGATATATGCAAAGCATACGATAAAGTTTGGCGACTTCCCATCCTTAAAACTCTATCCTCTTGGGCGTGAAAGGGAATTTGGGAAAATATATAGAAAACTTTCTCACCAATAGAAACTTCACTGTAACTGTGAATGGAAAACTATCGGTTATGAAAACTCAGGAAAATGGTGTCCCACAGGGATCGGTGATTTCAGTCACATTATTTCTGATAGCAATGGAATCAAGCTTTGAAAGACTGTCCGCAATTGTCAAACTCCTCATTTACGCCGAAGACATCCTTCTTGCATCATGGGGAGATGATCACGAATCAATAAGAAAAAATCTTCAAGAAGCTATAAATCAAGTACATCAATGGGCATTTTCTACGGGCTTTTCTCTATCACCATCTAAATCACAACTTCTACATGTATGTAGAAAATACAAGCATAACAGTGTTCCAAGGCTAAACATTGCCGGAGCACAAATAGAAGAAGTCAACTTCGCCAAAATCTTGGGTGTAACAGTTGATCGCCGTCTTCGATTTACTTCTCATGCTAAAATTTGCCGTAAATCACTCGAATCAACCCAAAAACTATTCCAGATAATGGGCAATTGTCTAATCGGAAGAAACAGACGATCTCTGATGAAAATACATCAAAGCCTCACCATACCAAAAATGTTCTACGGGATTGGGTTGTTTAGTTTGGCAGGAGAACAATTCATTAAAAAACTTCGCGCTGCATATAATTCTATAATCCGCAGTTTGACTGGTGCATTCCGTACAAGCCCGATCAAATCAATTTATGCAGAATCTGGTATGCTACCCTTTGAATATTTGTATGTACAACAACTAGGCAAATAAAATCCACAACCATGCTATGGACCGATCGTGAGCAACGCCAGGAAACACGCGCCCTCTGTCGACTGCGAATAGGCCACACCAGGCTGACCCACTCGGGACTGTTTAGAGGAAGCAGAGAACTTTGTAGTACATGCAACGCAACGTTAACTGTTCAGCACATCCTACTAGAATAGAATGTCAGTTGTACAACTCAATCCGGGCAACATGTAATATCCAAGGAGGCATACGAGACGTTCTATCAAACAACCGACATCGTGAATCCAACCTAATTGATTATCTAAAACGAACAAAACTATTAAGACAATTGTAAAAAAATGTATTACAGAAATCAGATCCGAATGACCTTGAGAGGTTAAAAGGTCTCTAATAAATATTATTATTATTATTATCTAAAGATCCAACATATGATGTTGACAGCTCCTTACTAAGAAAATACTAAAAAGAACCGTTTCCGGCTTGTTAGATAGTTTTTCCTAAAGAAAACATTATCGGTACCGGTGAAAGTTCGTGTGGGCAGTAATAGGGGGGCCAATTGAACACCCCCAAGTTAAGTTAATTATTTTTTTAAACAACTAGTTTATTAAAGGCCTTTTACTTTTAAAAGATTCAATGTGCCGAGTGTATTCGTTTCACTAGGTTAGTAGGGAAAGTGGGCCGTAATAATCGCGGCGACTCAACTGTTAGAAATCTTTAAATAAAAGTTAATTATTTTGAAAAGCGTACATTTTTGCATTCCAATAATGCCACCTCGAATTCTAATGACCGCCCGCGCACCTTACCAGTCCCCTTATGTCGCCAAGAGAATCGGCGACAGCAACGGAGAAACAGCTGATACACGTGCACGTAAGTTAGGCCAATGACATAGTGAGTGCGATGCAATGCGATGCGGCGAATGCGATTCAATGCGGTGAACCACATTCGATGAAAATGTATGTGAATCGCTTAAACCTGATACTCAACGCGGCGAAGCAGATGCCAATTTTTTCCGTCGCTCGAGTTAGCATTGGCTGCGTCCGTAAATTCGAATCGCATCGCTCTCACTATGTTCAATGAGACCGATGTTATAGTGAGAGCGATGCGATGCGAATTTACGGAGCCAGCCAATGGGAACTCGAGCGGCGGAACAAATTGACATCTGCTTTGTCGCGTTTGTTATATACCGAGAATTGCGTTCGGCAATGTAATTAGCTTTCGAAACTAAAGCTCTCATACCTCACAAAGATGTTCGAAATATGTATAAAGAAAAGAAAAGGTTGAATAAAACCATTCGAGTATTTGCCGTCTAACCGGAGACATCCAAGTTACGCGTTATTCTTTTAAAACCTTAATATCCGAATTCCCTTATTACTTTCCTTTTTGTGGTAGAATAAAGTGGCGACGAGGATAAATCTCAGGGATTCAAACGGAAAATTATAACTTTTTCCAGCGTGAGTCACGTTTATTCTTCAGCTGGCTTGGGGCTTGATCCGAGTGCAACATAAATCTCGGGAGAGCGTGGGTTACCCACAGGGCTGTGTGTGGCCCACTAGTGTGGCTTTTCGCAGGTGACACTACAGGTAGCAATCGCATCACAAGAGTGAGTATTCATTTTGAAGTTTTTTTCCTTTTTGGACCTCTGCGTGGATTCGCATAGTTTCCTTGCAGTTTCCTTGAATGGCGGCTCCCAGTATGATTGGAACGATCGACCACTATCATGTGGGCAGATCGTTTCAAAATTATGTGGAGCGATTTGAAATATTATTGAATATGAATTGAATTGAATTGAATAATGTGTCTGAAGGATCAAGAAAATCGTGGTTCATCTCATTAAGTGGCGATTTTGTTTACGATGAGATTGAACTGCTTTTTCCCAATGAGGAAGTTTCTAATCTGCAATATAAGGATATTATATCTAAACTTAAAGCTCGTTTTGACAAAACGCAATTCTCGGTATATAACAGCGTTGAGTATGTCAGGTTTAAGCGATTCACATACATTTTCATCAATTGTGGTCCACCGCATTCAATCCCATTTGCCGGTTCGCATAGCATACGATACGATGCGATGCGGTGAATACGGTAAATCACATTTGATGAAAATGTTTTTTTTCGTTTTGGGGGGTTTTTGGCAGATGAAAATGTATGTGAATCGCTTAAACCTGACATACTCAACGCGGCGAAGCAGATGTCAATTTGTTCCGCCGCTCGAGTTCGCATAGGCTGCATCCGTAAATTTCCCGCCAATTCGCATCGCATCGCACTCACTATGTCATCGGCCTTAGGTCTATTTTTCAATGAAATTGGAGCGAATATATGCCATAAGAAAATTATGTGTCTTTCATTCGTGGCGTGATTTAGTATGTGTGGAGCACATCTTCCTTTATAAGTTGCACCTCCACTGCAAAAAAGGAAAACCTTACAAGCGCAAAAGCTTCCGAGTGTTGGGGCAATTTCATTCGTTACAAGATAAGAAGTCAAAGTGAAAGATATTCTTGAAGACTAACAAATGATGTAAAAAATTTAGGTTTGTTTTCGACCGGGAATGATATATAGTAATTTTATTTTGGCTTTTTCGGTCTTGGATTAGATCAAACAACGATGATTTTTTAAATACCCAACGTTTCGACCAGTTTTGTCGAAACGTCGGGTATTTCAAAAACCATCGTTGCTTGATCTACATCCAAGACCGAAAACGCCAAAATAAGATTTTTTTTTTTTAAATTTACAACTAGTTTATTAAAGGCCTTTTACTTTTACAAAGTTTTAATGTGCCGAGTGTATTCGATTCTTTAGATTAGTAGGAAATGGAGCCGTAATAGTCGCGGCGTCTCAACTGTTAGAAATCTTAAAATAAGGGAAAGGAGGGGGTTTATAGGGGGATATCCTTCGAGAGCAGTTTTCCATTAGGGGCCAAAATAAAATGTAACCAATAGGATATAGGCGATGGACAAGCACTTACCTATAGTGAGTCTAACCAATCGTACGGAGGTTTCCGGGTTGAAGTAGGTGTCCTTACGTCCGGGAAACACGTGAAGGCATCGATTTTGGAAGTGCTTCCCATTGAAGGCTTTGATGGCATCGTTTGCTTGTTCTCGGCGAGCGTAGTAGATTAAGGCGGCCATCACCATTGATGTTTGGCTTGTTTTGTACGCCGGAATATTTGGTGAGAAAATAAATTTAATGTGACCACCAACGCTGGAAAAGTAGTCACGGATGTCACGTTTATCGGCGGTAAACGGTAAATTAGCAACATAAATCGGCCAAAGCTTTGCCAATGGCAAAGGTGGTGGACGCATTTTGGATTCTTCGCCATCTTCCAGTAACTTCTTAACGTGTGATGGCTTAAGATCAATAACTGGAAGGATAAAATAAATAAATGAATTCACTCGAAGTTTTCTTTTTTTTTTTTTTTGCCAGGAATTTACCACTAGGTGGCATTCTTCCCTAACATTCACTCGAAGTATATAATAAACATGTTTATATGCTTACTTAAAGGACCATTGAACCGTTTTACACCAATATTCCGGTCTTCAGTTTCACTGCTGCTTGGTTTGGGAACTGGCAGTGATTTGCACTGTAACGCCCTTTCAGCCGAACCGGGATTCATGAAACAAATGATCGCATGCTCATCTGCACACTTGCGTCGACTAACAAACTCAATTTCGCCAAACTGTTCAAATTGTGTGTACACTGTTTCTTCAGAAATCGCTATGAATGAAAACAGAAATTTTTACAGCTATACGTAACCGTTGCGATACGTAATTCATGTGCTTCAGATACCTACATTTATCCAATCCTGTTAGATAAACACTGGAGTCATAGTTGGGGATGAGGGCAGCAGTAATATGGAGAGCATGAATACGTTTACCCTCAAATACTTGCTGATTGAGTGTCAGCGCAGCATTACGAGCAGTTTCTTCATCCTCATAGAACAGCTGTGCGACTGAGCCGTGGCTGTTACTGATGACCTTTACTTCCGACAGCGTTCCGGTGCCTTCAATAGCTTTCTTGAGTTGATCCTCATTTGATACCCAATTTTCGGGTAAATTAATTAAGGAAACTCGATTAAGATTTCGATAGAAAAGCTTAGCCGCACGCCAGATTTCAATATGATGATCTGAAAAGGTTTACTTATATAATTTCATTCAATATAGCAACTGTTTGATATTTTATACTCTGGTCATGTCCGGTGACATCAAAAACCGTTACTTCCTCTGTGTTCAGCTCCTTGATGGCATTTTCTTTAGCTTCCTGGGACTTGCAGGAAATATACGCCAAAGGATGGAAAACCAACACACCGGTTATTTCGGTAACCTTTTCATACTTATCGTACACTTGCTCTTCGGTTGTTTCGTCATCCACTAAGGTAACGAAGACGTTTTTCTTGATATTCCAAATGGCGATGTACTCGATATGCATACGAAGACGACGACCACGGAACATTGACCCATCTCTAGCCCGCAGAGCTTTGGTAGCTGTATCCTTATCCTGAAACAGCAGCAGGGCAATCGTGTACTTCAAATAGTGGAAAACTTCCACACTCTCGACAATAAACTCCTTAAAATGGTCACGTAGTTCCCTTTCGGTCACATCAGAGGGCAGATTACCGACATTCAACTTCTTTCCATTATCTAGAATAAGAATAAAAAAAAATGAATACTTTACTCAATGTTTATGTTCGTGAGGATGGCTGCCACGCCATTGATCATGTTGTGTGGACGTGGTAAAAGGTTTGATCGATCGACTGGCTTTTCGGATCCGGACCCTAAGTAGATTACCTGGTGTTCCAATTCGAGGAATTCGAGACATCTTGACCAACTTTGACTTTGAATATTGGGAGAGCGCTGGTGTGGTCTATTGGGTAGGGGCAAGTCTGGTAGTCCAGGCGTACTGGGTTCGATTCCCGGTATCGGCAAGAAAACTTTCGGGTTCGAATCCCATAAGTTGCCGACAGGTAAGATGTGTTTAATTGTAACTAAATGTGCTAAATATTTCAGAGGAAATGCATCTTGGGATAATCCGAAGAGACTATCGCAAGCGGAGTGGATTGCCAACCATTGTAGGTCTCTGAGGGCTGGATGCCTTCCCTCGACGAACGATCGGCCGTGGCAGCCCTAGAAGCAATTCGAAGGCCAAGCCACACAGACATAGGCTGGACCTTGTAACCGTTCGTTACAATCCATTAAAGTGTCTTCGACACATAACCTAATTTTTTTTTCTACAACCCTGATTGAGAAATGTCAACAAACACCGCACAGTGGTCCAAAAGGGCCCGAAATGAAACTTTATTCCTGGCGCTTTTGTCTACACGCTAACTTTTGGCTACCCCTTAACGAATACTTTTGACCCGTTATTCGATAAGACTGGGAGAACTCCTTTTTCGGGATAAAGCCGTTGTACCCTTTAAGGGGTACTCCCCTTCATAACGCTTGTAGCGGATGAAAATTACCCCTTATTTGAAACGCTTGCGATTGGTAGAGGTTCGAGTATTTACTAAAAGGAATTTTGCTCGCTAGAAAGAAATAGAACCAACAAAATAATTTTTATTTTGGTTTATTGGAATGCTAAAAATTAGAATCTATTAAAACTATCACATTTTACGACACTTTTTTTTTAATTTTTTCATGTTGATATTTTTTACGGGAATGGTACTGAGATTCGTTGGTTGTCCGCTTATTTCTTTGGGAAAATCCTAAAACAAAATCGAACTTCAGATTATGAAAATTAAACAAAAATACATAACTTACCAGCTTTTTCTTATCCACAGCTGAATCCTTTGTGTCGTCGAAATCCATCTGGTGCACCACGAAATTATCTAAATGAAAACCAGTTCTGATTAATATAAGAAGTTTAATATTGTGAGAGAGAATTGAAATTATTATAAGAACCCCAATTGTACCACTTGAATTACACTCCTCTCACTACGAAATACACTAATAAAAACAGTTGTACTTTGAAGCCTGAAGCTAATAGAAGCGTTTTACTTCCATCCGTCTGACCTCACTAAATAGTTAAAGCTATCGGATATAGCATACTGGCGACGAGGATTTGAACGGTTAGAAACGCGAATATTAAAATGCCAAATAACTCGGAAAATGACGGTCGTAGCGATGTCAAGCCATCGGTGGTGGCAGAGAAT
Organism: Uranotaenia lowii; assembly: GCF_029784155.1. Taxonomy (NCBI): domain Eukaryota; kingdom Metazoa; phylum Arthropoda; class Insecta; order Diptera; family Culicidae; genus Uranotaenia; species Uranotaenia lowii. Next base: position 108,323,801 of record NC_073691.1, on the reverse strand, counting down.
CGAGTGAAGGGAAAATTCCCGGTGTTTGTTCCAGGCCTTAATGTTAACTCCTATCTACAAACCGTTGAGATATATTTTGCTCTGAACAGAACACCTGAAGACGAAAAGGCTCTGGAATTCATAACCAGCGTCGGTCAGGAAACCGCCGATCGAATAATCGGCAGTTTCAAACCGGCGAAAATAGTTATGAAAACATACGGTGATATAGTGGCTAAATTCAAGCAATTGCACGAAGTTAAGAAAAACGTGTTCGCGGAACGTTACAAAGTGATAACACGTAAGCAAGAAGAAGGGGAATCGCTTGATGACTATGCGATCGAGCTACAGAACATTATTGAACACTGCGGTGTGAGTACGGAGACCGAGGCAACCTTGGTGCAAACGGTATTTGTGGCGGGAATTAGAAACGACAGAACGCGCGAAGCCATGATCAAAGAGAGCAGTGTGGAATTGGATCTTTCCCAACTGTTGGAGAAAGCGAAAACGATCGAGGTGGCGGCTGCGGAGGCGCGGAAAATGGCCCGAGCTGAGGTAGACAACGTCAACTACATGGGGCCAAGCCGAGCTTTCGTGACCCGAACAGGAAGCTTTTTACGACCGAGTAAGTTGAGAGCTGGTAACTCACAAGGCGACGTCAGCAGGTACCGTGAACGAGACGGAGAGGGCAACACAAGCCAATTGGTGTGCTACAATTGCTACGGAAAGGGGCACATTTCTTACTCGTGTCCATTCCCGAAGGCGAAAAAACCAAGGAACAACAAACCTCCCAAGGGGCGAGGGGGCAGAAAGCGGTTTTTCCAAGAGAGGATAAATCAGTTGACTGCTGCTATGGAAGAGCTTCGATCAAATTTAGAGGACGAGGAGTCGTCTGAAGAAATGTCGGCAGATGATGCAAATGTAGAGGTTGATGACAATTTGATCAACAATGTTTTGATAGGTGAGTCGAAAAGCGATACAACCCCAGTATTTGTAGAATTAAATGTAAACAATCAAAATCTGTTGATGGAGTGTGATACGGGTGCATGTGCATCAATTTGCTCTTTACAAACATTCAAAGAAAAGTTCAAAAACTGTAGAATGAGAAAGTTAACTAAAAATTTTTATGTTATATCAGGCGGAAAAGTTTCGGTTTTAGGAAAAATTCAAGTTGCTGCAAAAATTAGGAATAAAACTTTTCAATTACCTCTTGTAATTATAGATTCTTCAAAACCATTCACTACTCTTTTAGGTAGAGATTGGTTAAACGTAATTTGGCCACACTGGCGGAACATTTTCTCTCTCAACAAAGTTGAACACTTAAACTCTAAAGAATTTTGGATCAAGAGCACAGTTGGTAAACTTAAAAAAAAGTATTCTAGAGCTTTCGATGACGATCTTTCTCAGCCCATCAAAGATATTGTGGTGGATATTCAAATGAGCGAGAACGCGGTGCCTATAGTACACAAACCGTATACAGTCGCATACAAGCATAGGGAGAAGGTTGAGAACCATTTGAAAGCTTTAGTAAGTAAGGGAATACTAGAGAAAACAGAGTACACAGATTGGGCGTCGCCCATAGTAGTAGTGGTTAAACCTGACAAATCAGACATACGAATATGTATGGATGGTTCGAAGACAATCAATCCTTATATCAAAACACATCATTACCCCTTACCAACCATAGAAGATCTCATTACCAATAAAAGCAAAGCTAAATCTTTCGCCGTGATTGATTTGAGAGGAGCTTACCAGCAATTAATAGTCTCAGAGCGCACAAAAAAGCTATTAGCTATCAACACCCATATGGGAGTTTACACCTACAAGCGATTACCTTTCGGTGTGAAACCTGCAGCTAGTCTTTTTCAATCCGCGATAGATAAAATATTAACCGGAGTTTCCAATGCACAAAGCTACATTGATGATATTCTAATTTGGGCAGAGTCCGATGTGGAGCTTTTGAAGAAGATCGAAATCGTTCTAGAAAGGCTTGTTCGATATAACGTTAAAGTCAATGCCGAGAAATGTCAGTGGTTCGTTCCTAAAGTGAGATATTTAGGTCACATCTTATCGGAGGCAGGTGTGTCGCCAAATCCGGAGAAAGTGAGGGCAATTAGGGCCGTGCCAGTGCCAACTTGCCAAAAACAGCTAAAGGCGTTTCTCGGAATGATAACGTTCTATATGAAATTCATTCCAAAACTCAATGTTGTTTTAGCTCCTTTGCATAATTTGCTATGCAAAGACAAAATTTGGAATTGGGACACCAATTGCCAAAAAGCATTCGAGAAAAGTAAAGAAGCTATTTGCAGTGCCAAAATACTTACCCATTTCGATCCATCAAAACCTATAATCGTGACGTGCGATGCCAGCGATGAAGGAATTTCGGGAGTTTTAAGTCATCTTATAGATGGCAAAGAATTTCCGGTTTTCTTTACATCGCGTAGGCTTACAAAAGCGGAAAAAAGTTATCCAATTTTGCATAGGGAAGCTCTGGCTATAGTTTTTTCTATGGAAAAATTCTATAAATATGTACTAGGTCAAAAAGTCTCTATTTTTACTGATCATAAACCACTTATCGGCGTTTTCTGCAACAAGAAAGGAGGACCAATGGTAATCGCGAATAGGTTACAAAGATATTTTATCAGATTATCCATTTTTGATTATAACATAATTTATAAACCAGGATCAGAAAATTTTGTCGCTGACTGTCTGTCAAGGCTCCCATTAGATCAAGAGTTAAGCGAAAAAGATTTGGATGAGAACATGCGTAGTTCAATGAACAACATTAACTACTTAATAAGTGAAAATACTTCAAAAATTAATACAAATCTAATAAGCGAAAAGACATCCCAAGATCCTTTACTTTCTTTGGTTAAACAGTACACTCTAAACGGGTGGCCCAGTCATGTAACAGGTAAATTACTAAAAAACTACTTTGGAAAAAGACATGAACTGGATTTAGAAGCAGGTTGTCTCCTTTTTGGCGAACGCATAGTTATTCCGACAACTCTGAAACCACCCGCTCTTCAACTTTTGCATGCAAACCATCGCGGATCCTTAAAAATGAAACAGCTTTCTCGCCTATATCTTTATTGGGAAGGAATGGGATCGGATATCGAAAATTATGTTTCCAACTGTTCTAAGTGCCAAATTCTCAATATCGATAGAAGTTCTAAAATCTACGGAAACTGGCCAGAAACAAAAAAACCATTCGAAAGAGTTCATATTGACTTTTTCCACAAATATAACAGAAACTTTTTAATTTTAATAGATGCTTTTTCGCGGTGAATCGAAATTAAAAGAATGTCAGTAACTACCGCAGAACACGTCGCGCAAGCACTCGACGATATATTTTCAACTTTTGGTTTTGCAAATATCATCGTTAGCGACAATGGGCCGCCATTTAACAGTCAACAATTTAAAAACTTTTGTAAAGCTCGAAACGTTTATCATATAACTTCTCCTCCTTACCACCCAGCGAGTAACGGACTCGCAGAAAGAGCTGTTCAAACAACGAAACAAGTTCTAGATAAATTAATGACTGAAACCGAAAATATTTCCTCTTTTCAGATAGACAATAGAATTCGAAGTTTTCTGCACGAACATCATCAAACTCCAACTACAGAAGATCAAATAATTCCAAATAACAAAATTTTTGCATTTCTTCCTCGAACAATTCTATCAGGACTAAATCCTAAAAAGTTTAATTTGTTGAGCGAAAAGGTTAAATATGATGATACTAAAAAACAGTTCAAAAAGAATGAAAAAGTGATTTATACGCACAAAATTAATGGGAAAACATTCAGCATTGAAGCCGAAATCATTAAAAGAAACTCAAAAATGACGTATCTCATACAGTTCGAAGGATCAACCAAAAAAGCTCATGTAAACCAATTAAAAAAAATTTGTAATAACCCTTTTATCCTCAAAAATGCAAATGATGCTTCTTTTGTTAAGCATGGCGATAAAAATGAAACAGATGAAAGTATTACTACACCAAGAAACAAAATTGAAAGCGATGTAGCAGATGTAGAACCTCTAACACTTAGGCGGTCAAACAGAACAACCGGAAAAAAGCATGACAACTTGAACCTCGAATTATTATTTAAAAAAGCATCAACTAGATAATAAGGAAACTAGTATATAAGCTATATTTTTTTTTATCATACAATCTTAAAGGGGAAGATGTGAGAGAGAATTGAAATTATTATAAGAACCCCAATTGTACCACTTGAATTACACTCCTCTCACTACGAAATACACTAATAAAAACAGTTGTACTTTGAAGCCTGAAGCTAATAGAAGCGTTTTACTTCCATCCGTCTGACCTCACTAAATAGTTAAAGCTATCGGATATAGCAAATATGAAATAAAAACCTTACCGAAATTTCTCTCCATAATCACATCGACGGACAAAGAAAAGTATCAACCAGTTGAAACTTCGCAAGTTTCAAAATGACCCTTTTTAAGCGGACTTTCCATTTCCGAAATAAGGGGTAATATTGATCCGATAAAAAGACCCGTTATTTGACAGATCATGGGGGTTCTCAATAACGGGTCATTTTTACGCCTTTAAGGGGTAGCCAAAAGTTAGCGTGTATAAGATTACTTCTTCTTCTTCTTCTTCTATTTGAGCTGCTTCACGGCGCAGACTCCAGATACCCAGACTGACCACTGAAGGCTGATTTTGGCGCTTGTTCCGCAGCGCTATCTACGGGTTATCGTGAAACTAACGGCCACATACACAAACGGAAAAATCTTACACAAAAATAACTTATTTTGTGTGCATATTGAAACGCCCTTGATATATCACACACACATTTGCATTGTGCTGTTTGTTTTCTTTACATCTAGCGATGAACACGGTCGTTTTTGGTCACCTACTTTTGATAGAAAAAAGAACCATTTATGAATTAGAGCGCATAACCAAATGTGGTTAGAATTCAACTATAAACGTTCTTCCATCTTAACGAAACGTTTGAATTTCTTTCGAAATATATGATGAATTGGTGGTTTGACATTAGGAAACTCACTTGAAACGATGTGTAAAGAAATTCATAACTCAATATCGATCAATTAAAATAAATTCAATTAACACTTGCAATATTGCACGACGCTTTGTTTGATGTTTGAGTTCATCAGTAAACTTTTAGGAGTTTCCATCATTTACGACTAAAACGATGATTTTTCAGCGATTTAAGTTGGATGAGTATTGATGATTGTCCGCTACACTTCCTTATTTCGTCGAGGTTGAAAAATAATCATTTTCTGAAATCTCCGATGTGGTGAAAAATCACACATTCTCGATACACAAGAAGAACTGCGGAAATAAAAAGCTGCCTTGGCTGCCTAACAATTGCTTTATTTGTGAAGATCACTTTCATCTGCAAGATTTCGTTAACCCCCGGAACCTCCGTCAAGAGTAAATTCAAGTATCCCAAAAAATATTGTAACGACACAAAAAAAAATCCAATGATTGTATATTGCAAATAAATAAAACAAAAGTAAAGGTGATATTTACAAAATTTGAAAAGCAATGTGTAGTTTACAGAAAAAACTAATGAAAAACGCAACTACGAAATATATTATCAAGTCACCATCTACAACGAAAAATCGCTCTCAGATTTTTATTCACTTTTTTCTCGAATAAATCCTGAAACTTTCCTTTCGATGAAAAACTTAGTCACATTCGAGAAATGTCTGGTTTTCGAAATATCGAACTAATTTTGGATATTAAATGAGCCCTTTTACCGCCCACTGGACGAAGCAGTTTTTGAAACAATATTTGGACTCCGAGATGATGCATCTTGTAAACATTTTCCCGCAAATTTAGTACAATTTTAAAAAAGTGCGTTGCTTGAAATAAGATGAATATTGACAAACAATCTCAACCATCCGAGTCTGTTTAAAGAGAACAGCTCAGCTTTTCCTGATCTGTTGTTCAGTTATTTTTCTTTTTAGTTAAATTTCGAACCATTTTTCATTTTTGAATATCGCATGTGTAATTGGTTTTATCAATGGGTATAAAAAAATGATCGTGAATTCGTCACATCAAAATCAAAACATTAAATGAATTCACTCACACAGCCATACGATATTTGACATTCCATGCTACGACAAGAAAATAAAAATGACCTTCGTTTGCATCAAGATAGTAATGTTCTTTTACCATTCAAAATTCGTTTTGGTGATGTGGAAAAGCATTGAATTCGATAAATAAGTTTAGTTACAGCGAAATTATTGCCATTTGTTGGGTAGCGGTTATGGGACCTTTTTTCAAAATTATAGTATTTTGAAGAATGGATTCATTTTGTAAACTAATTACTTTCAGTCTGTGGTTTTAACAAAACTGTGAATCAATTAAATGTTCCAAATTCAGTGGATATTTGCCCTTGTTTTACAACAATTTTTTTTCAGAATTAAAGATTTTCAAGTTGACATTCCTCACGCACACTTGCTCTCGTGTGCGGATTTAGATGGGAAAAATAGTCAAAAAAAAGTTCGCTTTTAAGTTAATTTTCCCCAAGTCCAGAATTATGCCAAAAAGGCCATTACTGTTGTTTTTGACATTTCTCACGCATACTTGTTGGGTGTGTACAAATAAGCAGGATACAAAAACCGGGCGCCAAACAAGGTCGTTTTTAAAATTATTTTCCCATAAATTTATATTTTTTAGTAAAACATTCAGTATTCTATCACGAGCACTTCCAGCGGCAAATAGAATTAGAAAGCTTATCAATACATTCTTCACATTTATTATTCTGTTTTTAATTTTTTTTTTCTGAAAATTGTCTAAACAAGTTCTAATCAATCCAACGATAATGTCAATAAGTTATTTCACTCCTCAAATCTATCTATAGGTATGAGCCAAAAAACAGTTAAGATAAATTGGAATTCAAGTTTTTCAAGAAGTTATATGTTAGTTGATTTTTTTTGTCATAGTAAATTATAAATCAACCGTTCGGATTAGGACGACCAATTCAGAATTCGATTAGTTATTTATTATGTACATTATAATTGTTATACCGTCACTCTGCCGGATAAATTTCGAAATAAAAACTTTATACTAAAAATTGCCTCTCAACTAAGGACCGGCATAATCAAGCTGTAGTGAATAATGGATTAATATAATATTTACGAAAAAAAATAAATTAAATATTCCATGGATGAATATGGAATGAATTTGTATTTTTTCATCTAAATCTTTTTTTTTTTTAGGTTTTATTTTTGACACTTTACCAGCATTATGGCATTCGTGTCTATTCATCTAAAACAATCAACAATCATTGTTTGAACAACATTCATCTCTTATTATGATACAGAAAAAAAGAGTAAACAATTTAACATTGAAGACAAACACCAAAATGAAAATATTTTAGATAGAATTCCAAATACTAATAGGTGATTCAATCAAGACAGTTCTCATTTGGCTTGCAAATTATCAAGTGTATTTTTTTTTCTTGATGAGGCACAATGGTTTCACGATGCCCCGTCAGATGGCGTATGATTCTGGGCGATTTGTAGTTGTATGGGCTCAACCGCCACTGATCAGTCTGGGTATCTGGTGTCTGCGTTCACGGGCAGCTCGGGTTAAGGGCCAGTGACTTTGACTATATGCCCTGTTTTTGGTTCCGAATTGATTATAAATCAGTTTTGATTTTGCTAGTGAATTTGGCTACTTCTTCGTAGTGCGTTAGGTTTTTTTCTTTAAATAGTTCCTTCAAATTCGTGTACTTGCCGTCGAAATCGTATAGTAATCTCGTTGAGGCAAAGCGTGGACATACTTCAGAACATTTACTAGAAAGATTGTTTCCCATAACGTTAAAGTATCAAAAATAGTCACAGCCTACTACGATAAAAATAAAAACACTAACTTTTTTGTTTGAGGAGATAGAGACAAAATTTGTTCTAGGTCGACTCAGCGGTTTTGAACTGACTAGACGTGTGTTGCCAATTTTAGAAGATTTAAGCTGTGACTGTGCTATTTATTACTAGAATTAACCAATTTTGATCCGTACTATCTTTTGTTCGTCATCATATTTATAAGCGTGCTGTTAAAAAATATATTGTATTGAGTGGTATGAACATAAACAAAGCTGCCCCCGTGGGGGCAGCGGCTACAGGTGAAAATGTTAACCTCAAACCAAAGCATATCCCAGACGACCAAGAGATGGTAGATAATTCCAACAAACCAAATGAACAACCAGAGCAAGTAAGTCGAAACAAACCAGAACGAAAGAGAATATACCAAAGTGTCGTAGCCACCATTTATTTTATTTTTTTTTTTTAATATAATTCGCTTGTGCGAAAACGCGTCTTCCGTTGCCAAAACTCGTTGATAAACTGATTTTAAAACTCCCGATTTCTTTTTCCCAAAACCTTCCAAACGAAATCCTCACGTTATGTGCTGCCATCTAACTACTCAGTATACAAACATCTAAACTGAAATAACTTCATACTTTACTTCAGTTTTTCCTTTCGACAAGTTTCTTCAAACCCGTTCAGTGTACCAGAGGTACTAGAATAATAAACGAAACGTCAAACCAAGAACCATCATCCGAAAGATCTCCGATCAAAACAAAAGAATCATTAACGAAAGTGGATCAATTCCTTGATTTTCTTCGAACAAGGTAAATTGTTTGTTTTGTTGGTTTATTTCTATTTTTATCATTCCAGGCTCATACTTCCACACAAAGATTTAGTTATTGTGACGACGATAGTAGACCTTACAGAGTAATCATAGAAAATACTGACTTAGACAACAGAAAATACGTCAATAGATTACAAATAGGAATACTACTAAACCAAATAGGATTTGACAAATGTATCGACGATATTAAAAAGACCGGACGCAACAAAGCTACTGTATATGTTGGAAACATAAAGGATGCCAACAGACTAGCTGACTGCCAAAGTTTACATCTAAAAGGTTATAAAGCTTACATTCCTAAAAAATTCGTCACCGTAACGGGAGTTCTTCGTGATATTCCAATAGAATTGGAAATAAATGAAATTTTTGAGAACGTGATAAGTGATGTCAAAGTGGAATCTGTGTTTAGAATGACAAAGAAATTCAACGAAGAAAGAATCAAAACCAACAGAGTAGGTATAGTGTTCAGGAGCAATGTATTGCCAAGGTTTGTACGTATGTTTTCTGTGATTAATCGAGTCGAACCATTTATACCACGTCCCGTTATCTGTTTTAAATGTCTTAGGTACAACCATATGTCTAAAAACTGTAAGGGTTCCGTACTAAGATGTAAGAATTGCACTGCCGAAACAACAGAAGACCACGAGCCTTGCTCAAGGAAATCATATTGCTTCCATTGTAAACAAGAGGGCCACATTACGACGGACAGGAATTGTCCACGTAGGAAAAAGGAGTCGGAAACGCAAATACTCATGACAAGACGAAACATCACATATCAAGAGGCGAAAGAATACTTCAACATCCCAACAATCAACCAATTTGATGTACTCAGGAATGCAGAAGAATACCCTGTGCTACCGGAAACCTTTGCTCAGGTGTTAGTTAATGGGACTCAGGGCCGATCAACAAAAAAAATATTGAACCTACTCTAATCACAAAACCAAATTACCAAAAACTCAACAAAATATTCACAAATAGTAGGAAAAATAAATCAAACGAAACAGTAGAAGAAGAAGCTGGAGTAGCTAGCTTGTTAGGGTTATCTAGATGAGATTTTTTGAAAAAGAGGAGGCTTGAGGAAGAAGAGGAAGAACACAATAACAAAAGGACTGTAAATAATCATCGCACTTCGGAAGCAGAAAAACTTAGACATGAAATACAATCACAATCAGTGTTAAAACAAAACTACGAAGTCATGATCGCAGGTATAATCCAAAAGATTGCAAAGATTCTTCAGAATCACGGCATAGCAGGAGAAGAGATTGCAGCCAGCATTGTTGGGGAGTTGAAAAACATTGCTGAAAGCCATAGTGATGGCACATAAACAAACACAAACATGGATAAAAAATTTAAAATTCTACAATCAAACATTCAAAGTTTATCAAAAAACAAAAATGAGCTCATCCACGAACTAAATACAAATAAATTTGAAGCCGTACTTTTAACAGAGATATGGGTAGATCCAAACCATCTTACAACAAAACGATATTCCATTTCAGGATATCATAATATTTTAGCACCACGTGAAGATTCTTATGGAGGAGTTGGAATTTATTTGCGTGATCAATTCCACTTTACTAGACTGAATTTAACTACAACAGAAAAGTTTGAAACATTAGGCATAACATTGACCAAGTTAGACCTTGTGTTGGTAGTTGTCTATGTGAATCCACGCATAAACGTACAAGAACTTAAAACTTGCATGACAATTCTCCTACAAGAACTCAACAATTTCAGTAAAGTTGTCATCGGTGGAGACTTTAATAGTCACCATGAGATATGGGGATGTGAAACAACCCAAGGAAAAGGTAGAGTAGTACATGAAGCTATCGTTGACTCAAACCTCGTGTTGCTTAACACAGGTGATAAAACTTATATCCCTGGAATAATCAATCAAAATTTTAGTGCAATTGATCTTTCTTTATGTTCAGCAAACTTCTACAACCTCACAAAATGGTCAACTCAACCAAAATCCTTTGGAGGAAGCGGACATCTTTTTGTAGTTATATCACTTGAACTCCAATGGAGTAGAAAAATTAAAACTTATTATGACAGAAAATCGATTAGAGAACAAATTGCCAAAATACAACATTGGGAATTTGAAAATCTTCAAGAGCTCTCAGGAAAAGCCAAAATGATATTAAAAAATAATAAAAAAAACAAGTGATTATACTGCAAAATATAACTGGAGTGCTGAATTATCCACTCTATATGCAGAAAAACAAAGCGCACTAAAGAAATACCACGAATGTTGCAACAGCACAAATTTAATTGAGTGGAAAAAAATGCAGCCAAGTTCCAAAAGGCTAAATTAAAGCATATAAGAGAGAAGTTGCAAGAACTAGCAGGTTCAATTGATCCACTTAACATGAAACAAAACTGGAAACTTGTGAGAGTGTTAAAAGCTACACCAGTAGTTAATATAAAAAACAATCCCATCAAAGAACAAAAACAACTGGCCAACGAATTTTTATTGATTAATTTCGGAGAAAGTAGTAGAGAAGCGACAGCACAACCACATGAAAATACCAGACATTACATAATAGACTTAGCTAAATGGACTTCCATAATAAATAAAAAACCGAAAAGATCATCCCCGGGAACTGATGAACTAACATATGATATGCTTCGAATGTTAGATTGGAAAAGTACGACAAAAATCATAGAATGTTTGAATGAGATGTGAAGAAAAGGATGTCTCCAAGACCATCTCAAAGAGATAAAGGCCCTTATTCTGCGCCGCGCATGAGGTGACGATTATCACGTCACCTCGAGTCACCGTGAGATTTGTCACCTTATTCCCGCAGTCGATGTGGGTTAAGTGACAGAGGTTCATTCATATTGAGTGACTGAATGAACACATCTGTCAAAATGGCCAAACTTGTTCTGTTTTGTTTTGATTTTGGTCGCGCTTCGGATTTTCCGAATCAATTTTCAAAAAAACGAGTTGGAATTCCGGGTTTTAAAAGGCCACAATCGAATTGTACGGCAATGGCAAGCTGCTTGACAAAAAACAGGGCCAAATGGTGTGGTCCAAATGCATTATCCAAGGATGAGTTCGGAACCTGCACCGAGTTGAAGGAGGAACCATCAAATGGGAAAATCGAAGACCCGAATATGTCACCCGAACCAACGGTACATAAAGAAGCGGATTCAAGGCCGAATTCCGAAGTGGGATCAGGTAAGTAAAGTGGTTTTCGTTTTGTGCTACAAGTTGCTAAAAATGCTGTTTGCGTGAAATTCGTTGGATGACCTTCAATTTCACCAAAAAAGTTTTTGTGATCCCAGAAAAAGTGCTATTATTCGCATCAACAACAAGTTTTCACCCTAAACAACATTAAACTGATTATTTTATCAATTGTCCTCAAGGAAACAAACAGTGAGCTGGCCTCGATGGTCATGATCGAGCTGCTCGGAAAGTACACGGACGAAATTACCAGCTACGCCCGGGAGGATGCCATGAAGTGATGATCCTAGCCGATCCAAACACATTCCTGCTGGATCCGTAGCTGTCGCTGAAGCCGGTCCGGTTCCTCGAGGGAGAGCTGACTCACAATCTGCTATCGGTGTTAGTGTCCGAGAAGCTTTTTGCAATTTCTTCCAAATTTTTAAAAGACGTTTTCAATAAAAAGTTTAATACTTAATTAATTTGGTTAAAATACTCTCTAAATAAACAAAAAATAGAAATAGAACTTAATTAATTAGTGTTAACACTTTAATTTAACTATTTAGGGCCTTTCATTCCCACGTACATAAATTTTCTGTTAAATTTCTATTTCGTCACCACCTGAAAAGGTAACGACAATCCTCACCGATTGCCGAATTAGTTCAGCGATTCTAGATTTGTTCGTGAAAATTGTTTATAAAATGGTACTTTTTTAATGTTGTTGAACATTTAGAGCCAAATTTTTCCCTGTTCCATAAATTTTTCATTGAATTTCTATCTCGTCACCACCTGAAAAGGTACCGACAATTGTCACCTAAAATCGTCACCCGAATGCGACAAATCTCACCCACGGTGACTACGAGAATAGGGTAAGAACTCACAAAGTTCATCCGAAGTGACGATCCTCACCTGAACCGACTGCTAGAATAGAGTGACTTGGGTGACTCGACTATCATCACGTCACGCGAGGCGCAGAATAAGGGCCAAAGATCATTCCTATACTCAAACCAGATAAACCAGCAAACGAGGTTACTTCCTTCAGACCGATAGCGTTACTTTCTACCATCACAAAAACACTAAACACAGCAGTGCTAGAGGATATCAATAAAACTCTTCATTCCTCCAAAATACTACCAGATACTTCCTTTGGTTTTACAAAAAATATGTCCACAGAAAACTGCGTGACATATGCCACAAATTTCATAATGGAAAGCAAAAGAAAGGGAATGACTGTAATTGGAGTATTTTTTGACTTCAAAAATGCTTTCAATTCAATAAACGTCAGCAAACTGAGAAATATAATGACGACAAATAACTTCAGTCCCGATAGTATCACGTGGATCTACAATTTTCTAGTAAATAGAAAAACTATTATCCACACAGAAGAAGGACTAGTGGAACATGTAGTTTCAAGTGGACTACCACAAGGTGATGTTCTATCCCCCACTCTATTCAACATCTACACCTCAAGCCTCCATGAGACTAATCTAGACCCTAACGAAGCAACACTTCAATTTGCGGACGATTTTCTCAAATTGGTTAGACTTAAGAACGAAAATCAAGCAATACTGAAAATGCAAGAAAAAATTAGGTATTTGTAAGAAAAGCCACAAACCTTGGACTCGTCATAAACTGCACCAAAACAAAAGCTATGATCTTCAAAAACAGTGCGAAGGTTCTTAATCTTAGAATAAACGGAGAAATATTAGAAACAGTTAGAAGTTATAAGTACCTGGGTATAACCCTAGATCAAACACTAAGATACGGCATGCATATAAAAACAATGATCGACAAAATACACGATACAGGGTTGCTAGCGATTTTTCGTATTGAAATTCCAAAGTTTTTCCCGGTTTTCCCCGGTTTATTGAATGATGATTTTCCTATTCACTTTACTCGTTTTTTAATGTAAAATCATGATAAATTTATAGAAAAGGGCCGCAAATTGTCCCAAAACTTGTTAACCGGTTAAAAATCATGACAAAAACTTCGGCGTCTTTTAACACGTAGTCTTTTCATATCAAATAGACAGGTTTTCATGATTTTTTTAAAACGAATCTAACGGAATTGGCATCTCTACAATTTCAATAGTTATGCGAAAAATCCTGTTAAAGTAATCTTGAAATTTTAATGTAGCATTTTTCAGAGACTGTGAAATTTTCTAGAATTTTATAGAGTTCTAGAAAAAAAATTGTATAGTTCGTATAGAAATATGTAAAAAAATACATCGAATCATAGTATCAAATCAGCTTGTCAACTTGAATGGGGATTTGTCTTAGAAAACTTTAAATCATTAGATTGCAAGAAAATAATTAGTTATTTTCTGAAAGCAGTTATATTTTTTGTACAAATCCAAACATATGTTTTAGAAAAAAATGTTTTTTTTTAACAAAACAATGAATAACTTAAGTAGCACCCTAGTCATTTAAACTAAAGATTCGTTAAAATATAGAAATTTGTGTATCAGGCGTGGCTGAGCTTTAATCGTTTGAATGTGAGATTTTTTTTTTTTAACAAATAGTTTTATTAAGGCATTTAACTCATAAAGTTTTGTTTTGCCGAGTATTCACTTCACTTGTGTTGTATTAGTAAGAAGGGGAGCCGTAATCGTCGCGGCGACTCAACTGTTAGAGTTTGTTTGACTTGAGGAAAGGGAAAAGGATTGTGTAGGGTCGCTCTCGAGAACAGATTTCCGTCTTTGGTCGGTGGTGGCTTCCTGTAGCGTGGTTACGTATGCTACCGCAGGTATTGTCTTCCTGGCCAGCCTTCTTCCCGGTGTTATCGAACCGGTCGGGCGAGAGGTTGTTCTACACACAACGAAAAAAATCTGTAAAATCACATCACATGTGATGTAAATAAAAAGAAGCATCATATTTGACGGAATTTTCAGTGCTAGTTGGAAATTACACGCCAGTAAAATTTTGCAACGTGTAAAATAAAAGTGATGTAAAATTTTGCAACGTGTCAAATCAAAATGATGTAAATTATAAAATCACTGAATACTGGAATAAAAACTTTCCAATTGGAATTTGTTTTATTTAATTCATCGTTAATATGATTCAATAATGGAATTTTCTCATTTCCTAATAAAAAATAAAATCTTTCTGTAATTAATATAATTCATTTTATTAAACGGCAAAATTTTTTATCTCACAAATTTTGTTTGTCTTTAGGAGTTACATCCATACTTTTCTTTTCTTCTCCGAAGTACCGGATCCTAAATTTAATAACATGGAGCCACTTCCAGATCCGCATCAAAGATCTCCAGCAACCAGCAAGATCGATAAACTCACTCGCGGGAAAACTGCTTCAATAAAAAATTATAAAATATTATATATGGTGCACGACTTGACTTAACACTTTGTTGACATTTGTGTGTGCCTGTTTTCGATAGTCTGTATTTTTACATGACATTAACGCGTTCAGTGTTTTAAAATATTCATTGAATATTAATTCAATGTCCTATAACATTCCATGTCGTGTAATTTTAAGAAATTTCTATCTCAGTGCTGTTAAGAATTCTGTGTGACCAGAAAAAAGTTGTAAAATTACATCTACAGGCGTGTGGAATTTGAAAGACATGTAAAATATCAAAGACGTGTAATATTCAATTCGCACTGAAAATTCCATCATATGTGATGCTTCTTTTTATTTACATCATATGTGATGTAAATTTCCATCAAATAATCGCGTTCCGTGTCAAGTAATATTTATGCCATTAGAATTCAGTGCTGTTAAGGATTCAATCTTGTTTTATTCTGTAAATTTACATTAATAAATCGCGTTCTATGTCATGTAACATTAAAGATTTCCAATTTCAGTGTTGTTAAGGATTCAGATTTTTTTTCTGTGTAATGAATAGACGAAAAGAGCATTAGATAGAGTAAAGACAGAGGGGAAGAGGACTAAACGACCAAGTCAGAAAGTTTGAGATATTTGTAGATGGGGTACAAATATTCTAAATCTAAGTTTGCCAAGATGTCTCGAATTGGAACACCAGGTAGTTTACGTCGGGCCCTAAGGGTATCCAGTAGCCAAGCCCTCGATCGATCAAACCGTTCACACGTCCACACAACATGATCAATGTCGTGGTAGCCATCCCCACAAACACAAACATTGCTTGTGACTAGTTGTATACGAAACAAATGCGCGTCAAGCCGGCAGTGATTTGACATGAGCCGAGAAACCACGCGAATGAAATCGCGACTCATGTTAAAATGCTTAAACCATGCCTTCGTCGGAACCTTAGGGATAATCGTATGGAGCCAACGTCCCTTTGTGCCATCATCCCAGCTAGACTGCCAAGCGTTAATCGCTAAAGTGCGAGGAATCGAAAAATATTCATTGTAAGTTATTATCCTCTCAAAGATTTCACCTTGTAACGCGCCCACCTTAGCCAATGAGTCCGCATTCTCATTGCCTTGAATAAGACAATGAGACGGGATCCAAGCTAAGGTAATCCTGTACGAATTTTCGATCAAAGCGCCCAATATCCCTGAAATTTCCAGCAAAAAATGGGAAGAGCGCTTCATCAGTTTCATCGATCGAATAGCCTCAACGGAGCTGAGACTATCCGAATAGATGAAATAGTGGTCTACGGGCAGTGTGCGAATGTGTTCCAAGGTACAATAAATTGCGGCTAGTTCGGCAACGTAAACGGAGCAAGGCTCTCGAAGCTTGAACGAAGCTTCAAAGCGCTCATTGTACACTGCGAAACCAGTCGCGCCGTCGATTCTAGAACCATCAGTAAAGAACATTTTTGTAGGATCAATTTCACGTACTTTTGATGCAAAGATTGAAGGAATGACGTTGGGTCGGACGTGATCTGGAATTCCACGGATGTCAGCGGTCATGGACAGATCGAATTTTATTAAGGAACTGCTTATCGGGTAAAAGTAACTCGTGTCCGAATTTAATAAAGAAGGATTTATTTCTAATTGACTAAAAGTTTGATAGTTGTTTATATATTTGACTTGCGAATTAATATTCATAAGCCTTTCCAAATTTTCTATCACCAAAGGATTCATAGTTACACTTCGAATTAGGAAACGTAGCGATAGATCGAAGAACCGATTTTTCAACGGCATTACTCCCGCCAGTACTTCGAGACCCATCGTATGTGTCGATTGCATACAACCCATGGCAATACGCAAACAACGATACTGTATTCACAACGATACTCTATTCTGTTATCTCAGCCCTATGCGCCGGTCAATCGGCGCTGGACCCTTAGGTAGGTAGGTAGGTAGGATACTGTATTCGTTCTAGTTTAATCAAGTGGGTATCCGCGGCTGACCCAAAGCAAAAGCTTCCGTATTCTATGACCGACAGTATCGTTGTTTGGTATAACCTGATGAGGTCCTGTGGATGAGCACCCCACCAGGTTCCAGTAATCGTTCGAAGAAAATTGATTCTCTTTTGGCATTTTTGTGTCAAGTACCTAATATGTTTTCCCCAGAGGCATTTAGAGTCGAACCAGACACCCAAATATTTAAAACTAAGAGATTGAGTTAGAGTTCTACCCATCATAAGGAGCTCTATTTGAGGAGGGGAATGCTTCCTTGAAAAAACTACTAACTCGGTTTTACTAGGCGAAAACTCGATGCCTAGATTCCTGGCCCAATGTGATAAATTATTTAGAGTTTCTTGTAACGGAGGTTTAATTTGAGTGCCTTTTCTACCTGTGATATGAACAACACAGTCATCCGCAAGCTGTCTTAGCGTGCAATTCTGTGCCATACAAGCATCGATTTCTCGGACATAAAAGTTGTATAGCAGGGGGCTTAAACATGAGCCTTGGGGTAGATCCATGTAACTAATTCGTTCAACTTTGGTTTCTCCATGACTAAAATGCATGATTTTTTCAGACAACAGGTTATATAAAAAATTATTCAATATTGGTGAAAGCCCGCAAGAGTTAAGATTACTAGATAGTACTTCTATGGACACCGAATCGAATGCCCCTTTGATGTCCAGAAATACTGCCCCCATCTGCTCTTTTTGGGCAAACGCCAATTGAATGTCTGATGAAAGTAATGCTAGACAGTCGTTCGTACCCTTGCCTCTACGGAATCCAAATTGTGTACTTGACAACAGATTGTTTGATTCAACCCATTTATCCAGCCGAAAGAGAATCATTTTTTCGAGCAATTTCCGGAGACACGAGAGCATTGCAATCGGCCTATACGAGTTGTAATCAGAAACTGGTTTTCCCGGTTTTTGGATGGCGATGACTTTCACTTGTCTCCAGTCATGCGGAACAATGTTCATCTCTAAACATTTATTGAATAAATTCAACAAGCGTTTCTTAGCGGTATCTGGCAGATTCTTCAACAAGTTGAATTTGATTCTGTCCAGTCCGGGAGCAGAATTGTTACAAGACCAGAGCGCAAGTGAAAGTTCGACCATCGAGAATTGATCCTCCGTTTCGGAACTATTCTCTGTATCCCGATAGTTTTTCTGAGCTGGTACTGCGTCCGGACAGACCTTTTTCGCGAATTGTGTCAGCCAACGACTCGAGCTTTCCTCACTTTCGTTCGTAGGTGTGTGATTTCGCATGTTTCGAGCTGTTTTCCAAAGCGTGTGCAGAGACGTTTCTCGAGATAACCCATCCACGAATCGCCGCCAGTACCCACGTTTCTTGCCCCTGATCAAGTTCTTGAACTTGCGTTCCAAGGCCAAGTAACGTTGGAACTTCTCTGGCAATCCGGTTCTGCGAAACTCAACAAACGCCTTGCACTTTTCTCCTCGCGCACGTGAGCAGTCTCCATCCCACCACGGAGTGGGAGGCCGTTTTTGTATCGTCGAATTGTCACTCCGTCTGATCTGTGCCCCGATTGCACATTCCACAATTGTCCCGGAAATAAAACTGTACTCTGCCTCCGGAGGCAGTTCGTCTGTTGAGTCGATGGCTTCAATGACATCCGATGCATACTTTTTCCAATCTATATTCCTTGTGAGATCATAAGGAATATTGATTTCTTCGGGTGGACTACGACCACTGATGATAGAAATATTGATAGGCAAATGATCGCTTCCCTGAGGGTCTTGGATTACCTTCCACGTACAATCCAAACTCAGAGAGGAAGAAGCTAAAGAAAGGTCTAAAATACTATGCTGTGATTGGGATCCATTAATTCGAGTCACTTTCCCATTGTTTAAGACAGTCATGTTGAAGTCGTCGCACAGCTCATAAATAATGTTAGCACGTTCATCTTCACGTGAGCTACCCCAGCCCACGCCATGGGAGTTAAAATCTCCCAGAATTAGCCGGGGTTCTGGGAGAAGTGAAATAATATTCGCCAATTGGTTCCGGCTAACGCTTGAAGATGGCGGAATATAAACCGAGGCTAGACAAAGGTCTTGACCTTTTATTCTAGCTTGGCAACTAACGACTTCAATACCTGGAGATGGTTGTAGTGGAATACGATAGAAAGAGTGGCATTTCTTGATCCCCAAAATAACGCCACCCCCTCTTTGCCCATCTCGATCCAGGCGAATAATATTGTGGCTATGGAAGTTGAAATCAGTGTTTGGAGAGAGCCAAGTTTCGCATAAGGCGAACACATCACAATTCAAATTGTGTACCAATACCTTAAAGGAGTCTAATTTTGGTAAAATACTTCTGCAGTTCCATTGTAATACAGAAACAATTTCTCTTACCTCAGTGGACGAGTTATTCATCAAAAGAAATTGCTTCTGCGATGAGGGTCATAGTGCAAGCTTTCTTTTTCAAGACTTCTCTCAAAAGAGGTACAAACATATTAATCATAGTCCTCCAACCTGCTGGTACACTGAAAAAGTCCAAGATGAACGAAACAATTTCCGAAAATTTCATCTTACCATCAGACGAAAAACTGGGCAAACTGTTCGACGATGGATCAGATGCAGTTTCTCTGGGAATTGTTGCATTCCTGTTCGCTACTGATGGTCCTGAATTCTGAAAGGAAGCCTGGGGTTTTGACTTACCAGAAAGTGGAGGGAAGTCCTTCGGGGACGGATTAAAACCCGGAGGTCTCTGAATAGGAGGGGTAGAATAACTATTTCCACTTTGAGGATTTTTTGTTTTATTAACTTTGCTGGCAGCTAATCTGGATTGTGTGTTAGTTGTGCGTTTCCTTTTTGAAGCCTGTGAAACATTTTTTTTAACAAATGGCCCAGCTGATGTTCCTTCGCATGGATCCTCCCCTTCGGATTCATAGTCACTTAGAAGGCCAAACTGGTTTTCTGAGACGATTGGCAAAGACTTCATCAGCATGTCTCTATATGATTTTTTAGAGCGAGTTTTCAAAGAAGTCTTGATTTTTTCCCGGCGCGATATGTACTTCGGACACGCCGAGAGAGCATGAGATTCCTCGCCTGTGCAATACAAACACTTGCTTACTGCTTGTATTTCACACGAAGCTTCCTCATGCTTCACCCCGCACTTAGAGCAGCGTGCCTGATTGCAACAGTAGGCGGCCGTATGATCCAACTGCTTGCAATTCTGGCAGAACATGACCGAAGGCACATAAAGTCTCACAGGTAGACGAACCTTCCCGATCGCAACGTAATCAGGAAGTGCAGTGCCGGAAAAGGTAACCCGAAAAGAGTTCGACAGGGAAAATGTTCTCTTTTCCCCCTCGCCTGATGCTGATTTCAGCTGACGCGCGTCCAGCACCTTGACCGTGGGGAGACCAGGGTCTTTGAATCGGCCAACCCCGGACTCCACAAGATCATCGACGGTCAAACCCTCCTCGGTTACCACTCCGTCGATTTCCACGTCACGAGCGGGAACGTAAACACGGTATTCGATCGTAAACTTCGGGTCACAAGCAATGGCATTTGCTTCCTTCAGGCTACCAACAACAATGCGCATCTTGTGCGGTCTCATCGGCTGGTAGCTGATTACGGAAGGGTAAGATCGATCAAGGTCCCGGGCGATTGAAATCACATTGGGTGATTTTCCATTAGTTTTGGACCGGATGTAAACTACCCAAGGTCCCGTCGATTCAGGTTGGTAAACCCGACGGCGAGGGGGTAGTTCAGGCAACGCGTTGGTTTCCTCAAGTGGGGAGTTCTCTTGAGGGGTAGATGTTGGTTGAGCATTTTCAAGAGGGAAGATTGATATTGAATGATTATTTCCATTGTTTGAGGGGGAAGAAGTGTTGCCGAATATAAAAGGTACCGGAGAAATAGAGAGCCTATAGGGCTGAGCAGAAAGAGAAGGGGTGTCTTCGGTGTCAGAAACGTACATTGGTACATGGGGTACGTTTTCGGATAATATTTCCTCAGACAGAATTTCCTCTCGAATGGGAGGATCTTTTCCTCCCTCGCCGTCGTCAACCATTAGTCAGCAACGTTCTGAGCTAATGGGTACAAGTGGAGAAGCAAACTCAATTTAAAATAAAGAAGAAAAAAAATTAAAATTAAAAAAAAATTAATCAAATAATAATTATTATTTTCTTAATAATAATAGTGTAGAAAATAGAACGATGAAGCAAAGAAAATAAAAAGAAAAAATAAAACCAAAAAAATATCTTTTTTGGAAAAAAAAAAATTTGAACCACTCTATTCAAACCTGCTGCCGAACAACAACGTGGTTCTTTGTTTCGGCTTTGCTGGCTGACGATTCGGTACGGCAAAAGCAATGGCTATTGTCTTAAGCCGGGAAGCTGGTGGCGATGATCACAACTGCGATGCAGTAGCACTTGATATCGATAAAACAATCGCGTTTTCTCGTGCTATTCGATTACGGTGAATAAAGCGAGGTTATCGGATAACCCTTAGCGGCATATGCATCCGGATATGTAGGGAAACTATAACGCACTTTTCTCACTCACTTTACTTTGACGAATCACCTTGAATGTGAGATATTAGATATTATTTTGTACCCAGGTAACGACCTTAGATTTCGACAGAAGCTTGTTTTCGATACAATTTTTGCATTAGCCATACATATATTCCAGCTTCCAGCGATCCAGCGAAGAGAAGCTGGTTAAGTTAGAAACCTCCTAAACAAGAAAAAATGTTCAGTCCTTTGGACTCTCACTTATCCAAGTTCGACTGTAGCTAGTTTTGTGATTTGTTTTGTTGATATTAGTTTCAGTATTAAATTTATAACATTTGAGTTATGCTTGTAAGTATAGCACACTTGCGGAGAGCGAAAAAATTAGATATCTCATATTGTCCCGAAATTTGATATAGATAAATCTATATCCAGAATGTCAAAAACTATTCTTAAATTTAGAAATAATTTTTGAAATTCCGTAAAAAAAATCTCAAGCATTACAATTTTTCCGATGAGGTGCCGAAATTCCCGGTTTTTTCCCGGTTTCCCGGTGACGAGATGAAATTCCAAAGTTTTTCCCGGTATTCCCGGTTCGCTAGCAACCCTGTAATTTATTTTTTAAAAACTCGAATCAAGTGCTGCATACCCGGACAGAACATACACATCAGCACACAGTCTTCATATCTTATTAGTACAATTTGGTTTAATTTGTCAAGTGGAGCGAATCTGCTAAATTTTATTTCAGCAAGTCTTTAAAAACAAAATATCTAATAACTGTCTCAGATGTTCTAACTTTAAACTTTTCCAATGATATTCTATAATTTGCTCAAAATAACGATGATTTTTTAAAACGAACACAAACACATACAGGATCTCAATGAAACTTGATGTTTCCTCGAAGAGATTCCCTTTTCTTAATTCTAAGCGTACATGTTTCGAGGATATGATGGCTAGCATCTTACAAATGCTAAAACCACCAACCCACAGAAAGTGTACTATGTGTGCCGTGACCGGGGCTCGATCTCATACCCGTTGGCTTAGAAGATTGGAATGCTATCCTCTACGCCACGGGCTGCGGCTGATTCAAAGAACGCAGTAAACAAATAACTATTTGGGACTGCTAAATCATACCTTTGAAACCATAAATCTTAAGAAATTCAGTTCTGGGGGCGTAAAAGGTAAAGAAATAATTTTTTATACACTAGTCACCTGGCATATCCCCATGCTGTAAATAAGAAATTATTAAAACACTTCTCAAAAGATACTTAGCTTCGATGAGTTGTAGAATGGTTCGGATCCTTTAGACGTCCGGTAGCAATCCTGTTTGCATTTCATTGTAGGTAATTCTCGTTTACTCGTAAACATTCGCACTTTTCAAATCTTGACTTCTGTATTGTTATCCTCAACTAAACTTTAAAAATTAGGATTCGAGAGACCTTGAAAATTTTTCCACTGAAAAAAACACTTCCGTCATCGACGGTCACAGCCTCAAAATAAAATTGCTTCGAATATTTAAAGAAAAACTTAGTCGATAAAACAAGTCGAACAAAGCTAGACTTAAGAATTTTTTAATTTGTAGCGTTAATCCTTTGTAAATTTTAGTTAAGATGTAGAATGTTTTAAAATTTGTTTTGTATAATTGAAAGTGAATCTCTTAAAAGGAAATCTCTTTCCATTGAGATTCATAGTTGTAAGTTAGTTAAATTAGTATCGTCACAAAAAAAAAATTAGTTAAAAAGTTTTGGAATGCATGCAAAGCATATTTTGGACAATTTTTAGGGAAAATGAGAGATGTGAAACAAAATGGACTGATAAACTTTTGAACTATGTATATGAGTAAATTATTTATAATTTTTTTGGTAAATGTTCAAGCACTCTTCAAACACTTACTTTAAAATTGAAAACATTTAACTAACAAAAAATAGATAATTAATATTCACTGATACTTTGACTAGCTTTATCAACAAACAAAACGAACAGACAGTTAAAATTATTATCAAAATTGTGCACCAGTACTGAAAGCTAAAAACAGAATAATCAGTTGTTCTGTGTGACAGAAACTGTGAAGAAAAATGAAAATTTATGTATATGCTTATATTTCATAATATTTATTAATCTGTCTGCTGTCGCATTGTAATAAATGTTATGCAACAGTTTATTTATTCAGCTGGAACGAATCAAATTTTAGTAGAAACACCTACTCGACACCAGAGATGCCATTCTCTACCGAGAAAAACGGAGAACGGAGAAAAAAACACCCCCGTGCGATAGTTGCAAATCACCCGGGTGAGATTTTTCGATCCTCTCCACACATTATTCGCACCCCGGTTTCGAAAGCCACACACACCTAAGTTCGATAGCTCCGGCGTGCGACGATTTGTCACTGTAGAGCACCCCGGTGAAAACACAGAACCGACTAGTTGAAGCCACCAAAAAGCAAAGACAAAAACAAACACGACGGTGTGCATAATAATAGCATCAACAAACGATGAATGTTTCGGGCGAGTGGTTCAGCTTCGTATGTGTTGGTAAACGCAACAAGCCAAGCCAGCTGCCGTCGCTGTCGCTCTCCTTGGTGAAAACATTTTTTCACTGTAGTGTGTGTTAGCTCTGTCGTGTTGATTTACAGATTCTCTACAGAGGTTCGGCTAAAAATCTCTGCGGTGCGTTTCAGAGAATCTCTACCGAGAATCGAAAACCGAGCACATCGGTGATTCTCGTTAGAGAAATTGCAAGCCTGCTCGACACTACGAGACGATTTCGCAATCCAGTTGTTAAGACCTAAAAAAAGTCTGAAGTCACCCCAACAAAACAGAGATCTGCAACTCGCCACAACCATTAAAGGCGCACCTATCGCCCAATGTGAGCCTTTAATAGCAGCAACGACACAATCCTGCACGAACGCTGAGAGCATAAACCACGCTGACTAGCGAAAAATTGCCAGTCTAGGATTACTACGATTGAAAAAAAAAATAATCGTTCTGAACTTCTCACAGACATATGAATAGATAGTGAAAAATTAATAAATAAATAAATAAATGGCGCCTTAGAACGCTCTCACCAAGTTTTGCTCCATCTCCTGCATCGCGTCCCTGGCTTTATCCGGCTTGAATAGCTATCCCGAATAGCCAAGACCATGATATTAATATAATGGAACAATGATTTCCAATTTAACAATCAACTTCATCCTAATATCTAAATCATTATCAACCACGTTAAATTATGAAATCATTATGAATGTCATGGTAACTGTGAAATTTATTGTTAATGCATGGTATTTCATAGTAATGTTGGTAAGCTTTTGCTAATTCTACACATTTCCAATTTTGCGTGTAAGAAAATTTTTACAACGCGAAACGTATGTTATTTTTCGGGGACGCAAAAATTTCGGTCGACGCTGTAGTTTTTAGTAGTTTGATAGTTTTTTTTATTCTAAACGGTAAGTGGTATCTAAATGTAGTGAAAAACGACTTCCTATAGAACTTTTTTTTATTCCAACGGCACAAACGCACAAAAGTATGAGCTGGTGCAGAATGCATGGTATAGTCAACCGAAGACGTTCTACAAGTTTGGAAAGACCGGGAGAATTCCATCCGAAGGTCCAATTCTACGAGTCTCTTGTCCCGAACCGCCTGGTAGGTACCCAGTCCGGATCAACGAAATGAAGGCAACGTCCCAAGATAGGTTCAACTCAGTAAAAGTGATAAAAATACGTGGTGGTGCCGTGAGCAAGACTTAATTTTTTTTATAAGTTTAGAAATAAGTGATGAGATATGAATAAAACTGATAAACAAAATCATTTGTTAGACATAATAAATAAATTTTATTTTTATTTTAATAATGATAAATAAATATTGAAATTTATTACATGATTAATAATATATTATTACATTGACTTTCATCTTCCTAAAAACAATGAAAATACTATGAAAAAACAATAAATTCCATCATATCGTTGAGAAAAACTGGAAGCTGAAATAACCATATATTTTATAGTTTTGTGTTTGAAAATGTATGGAAAAAAGTTAATTTTTTCATGGTTAAGTTGCTTAACAACCCCCTTTTTTCATGGTAATTTTTGAGAAAACCATAAAGTTCACTGTCAAAAATGATGAAATTGACAGTGCATTCAAGGTTTTATGTACGAGGGTATTCATAATATCCACCATAAAGTCCACGGTAGTGTGAGAATGAAATTCATGTTTTTTTCACAATAGGTGGTATGAAAAACCCCTAGCAATTGCTTTTGCTAAACTAAATCGAGCATTCGAGCAGTCGCAGAAAGCAATTGCTTCGATTGATATGAATAAAGTTTTTTCTGACAGCTGTTTTCTCAGTCAGGAGCTTTTACTTTTAGAACAAGCTAGTTCGGTATGAATAAAGCCCAAATCTGAAGCAATCGCTCGAAAAATCTCCTAGCAATTACTTTATTTTCTAAGCATGCTTGGTAGCAGACTTTTCCAATAAACAAATTCTTCAACAACGTCATGAATTTATAAAATTAGCAATATTACACTTCAATACAATTTAAAAAGGCATTTTCAACATAGATAAAGAACAGTCGAAGTGATAACCCAACTTTTTTCATATTCCTGTCGTTGTATGAAATGACTCGTCTAAGATGAAACAAAACAAATCAATTAGTGAATATTTCAAATTAAAAAAATCCGGCTACAGTGGAAGAAGTCCCAATCGGCTTGAAGTTGGAAGAAAGTTGTAATAATTTAAAACATAATTCAGATCTCCCAAATTTTTATGATTTTTTTTATAATTCAAAGATTAAAAAAAACATCTAAGTTAAGATGCGCGCCTATTGCCTATTTTTTTTTATACATCGGATTATCCCGATCCGAAAACGTGTGGGAGAGCTTATGATAAATGTTAAAAAGCTAGGCCATTTTTTGTTTGACAATATTCAATTTTCTTTAAACATCAACATACGAGCATGTATTGACTTAAATTTTTCCGATCGTTCTTACACCCACCACCCGCACCGTCGATTTCATGGCTATTTTAGCCGTACTTTTCAATTTTTTGATCGTCTTCTTTCATTTTACTTTAGAAAATTTCAGATTCTGCTGGTTGGATAGCTCTTTTTTTCGAAGCAAAAGCTATGTTCTAAGACTTTAGTACATATCTGCTAAGCAAACGTTTATTCATACCAAACTAAGCAAATGCTTTGGGCTTTTGCTTTGCTTGATTTCGAGCAAAGTAAAAGCTACCGAAGCAATTGCTAAACCTTATTCATACCACTAAATGTTTTTCTATTCGGGATGTTTACTTCCATAGATCATTCCATCCAATTCGATTCACATTAACAGCAAATGAAACTCGCGATGCCGCGGACGCCATTTTCTCACTTTAAACTCTACCATATCCAATGTTCAATTCACGGGAGTTATGATTCTTTTTCTTTACAAATTCTCAACTTTTTTTTCCCCCGGACACGGATCAATACAAACAACACGACCGACAGCAAACCGGAACCACTTTTAAACGATAATGTTTATGACAAAATGAAACTTAAAACATGTTATTAGAGCAAGTTTAGGGCTGTCCCAACGGTAGATGCAAAACACGGTTTTCGACCACGCTAAAACATTTCGGCTGGCACCGGTGGCGTATATTGCTGTTTTAGCACAGTTATCGATTTCAAAATTCCCAACAGTTATACGCCTTTGTTCCAAATTCATGCAAATTTGGAACAGGATTTCAAAATATACGACAGACCGATTTAGTTCACGGTGAGAAAATTTTAGCCAACAATGATTTCTTTCACACATGTTTGGGTAACATTGGGTGTGATAATAGTTTCTTTTTGAGATATTATTTTACTGTTTTTTTTTCGCTTCAACCAGCCTATACGTTACATAAATTGAGTAAAGATGTTAATAAAAACCATATCAAGTATAAATAATTTTTCTCGATTTAATTTAATTAAATAAGAAGCTTTTCATTTGGGCTCGACGAATTGTGAATCCAGTCAGCTTTCTAAAATTTGAAAAAAAAAATAAACGTAAAGAAAATTTTAATACTTTTTCGATGAGGTAAAATAAATGTTTATTGTTTGTTCTATAATTTTTGTTTTATTTGAGATATTGAGAGATTTTTAGTTTCGTGTAGAGTGCTCGGAGTTTTCGTCAATATCAGCATATTTTTCTGTATCCATACATAAATTTACAAAGTGAAACAAGTTTTTGTCAAACAAAAATGTCGACAAAACAAAGGAAAATTTCCTTTGACGTTGGGATAAACATTTCTCATTTCCTTTATCAATGTCAGCAATAACTTGAAAAAAATATTGCTTTTTATTCCATTTTAACAAAACCTTATTCCATTGATTCAAAGCAATTTGATTGAATTAATTGATGAATTGTTTCAATTGACCTTTTTTCCTCGTTGTGTAATCATTTTTGCTTTTAAATTAATGAAATCCTGGTATAATAGTTGAAATCATTGTTCTGTCAAAAAGAATATTCGTAGAATTAATTTTAACACTAAACATACCGACACTTTGTATATACCTATTCATACCGCGAGCGGTCAAATGACGGTTTACACTGTTTTCGCTAAAACTTTCTTGTTTCTCAACCGATTTCTTTAAAATTTATAGTTTTGAAAAGCCTATAATGTGACTCAAATATGTTTTTCAGACAGTTTTCAGATACAATCAATTATTTCAAAGTTATTTTAAGTCCAAAAAAATTTTATGAAAAAACATGCTTCAGGAAAATTGCTATAAATCAGTTATTTAGTGCTCGAAAAAAATTTCACTTAGTGCCTGAGAAAGCTGAAGTTAGAAGCTATATGCTGCACATACGGAAATTTTTATCAAATTTTTTTTAAGATCATGCCTACAAAAAATGTTAAAAAGTTGTGTAAAACCCGTACTTTCCAATCAATCAACCGCCAAAGCTGTTCCTGTTACAATAGAAAAATTTCAAAAAATAAATTGGAAAGGGGACGTAATTTGTCAAATTTTGGCATCTTTAGAATTTGTAAAATACGAAATACATAATTTATGACGAATTTTCAAAGGTAGCTGTTTTTCGAACATTTCATCAATTCGGATTTTTTATACAATTCCTACACCTAAATTCAGCTTTGCACTGGATTTTGAGTATGTTATCGTAAGGTTTAGGCAAAAAAATTATATGCAAAAGAAAGAAAATTTCATACCGGTTCTAGTGTTGTAACTACATTGGCGGTGCGATGCTTGACAAAAATATAATAAATATATTTCTGAAAGTAAAACCAGAAAATTTGAGCGAATGCTCGTTTGTTTTTTTCGTTTCCGTTCATCCGTCTTCGTGTGCAATAGGTGTGTTCAACGAAACTCAATCGAAATCAATTGAAACGGATTGACAGTTGCACAGCTGATTTTTCAATTGACTTCAATCGATTCCTATCCGGCCGTTGATTGAACAGCCACTAACCAATACTAACGTACTGGCGCAGTGTTCTCAGATGTCATTTTATATCAGCTTCGTTCGGAATTTGAAAAGACGGTTTTCTCTAGCAAATTGTAATAAATCTATCGTTTTGGCAATTTCAAAGGCAAATTCTTACCAATACAAGCGGAAAATGTCAAATGAGAAAGTTTATCGTTCGACTTGAAGAAGTGCCCGGACCCAGGAAATAACTATCAGTTCCACCCATGAATGAATCTCAAATTAATCCAATTGGAAAACAAATACCTGCAACATGATTCTTCATAATGTTATAAAATGAAATTCGTATTATTATTCTAAATTTTTTATTTTTTTATTTCTCCCCTCGGTGGGAAGCTCTGATAACATATATAATAAAAAATTCATAGGATTTGTTATTCACATTACATAAATCACATTGTTACTTTTCTTCACAGTGGGGATTTTTACAGAAGCAGCAACGGCACCTCCGCCACTGACTGGATTGAGGGCATCTTTTCCGCTGCCGGAAAGCAGTTGATTTGATTTACACTTTCATTCTACCGCTTGGGCGCATTCCTCCGACGGTTTTCTTCATGGCCTTATTGTTCACTATTTCCTCCTCGGTGATCGCGGGCACTGACACACTAGCTTCGACACCATGACACCACTTACCACTGCACAATTCTCACACAGCACCATTGGCATAGCACCACCAACACCGCACCGCAAACTGTCATCACTTTCACACTTGCAAATTGAAAACAAAAAGCGTGTTCAACAGGCAATTGAAATCGGTTTCAATCGATTTCGATTGGTAAATGGTTGTTCACTCAGCCAATGTTGTGATCGAAACGAATCCAATTGACGTTCAATAAAGCCAATCGAAATCGATCGAAACCAATCGAAAACGATCATGCTCAGAGGCAGGATTCGTTTCTATCGATTTCTATCACACTACCACACATGCAGTTGTTTACTGTCAAAAACAGCTGATTTGGTTTGTTGTGGCAAAATTATGAGAAGAAATGACAGTGGTGTCATTCGGTGCGGTGTTCTCTGTCGTGTGCTGAGTCGGTGATGTTGTGCTTGTCGTGCTGAGTCGGCGGTGCTGTGTCAGTTGTGCTGGTCGGTGGTGCTCGTCGGTGGTGTTGTGTCAGCCATTCTGGGTCGGTGGTGCTGTGCAGGTATTCTGAGTCGGTGGTGCTGTGCCAGTGAAAGTGATGGCGGTCGATGTCGTGTCAGCGGTGCTGTGCTAGAAGTGCTGTGTTAATCGTCATCAGACATACAGAGCCCCCGCCCGGGGGGTGAAAAAAAACGACAGTTTTATGCGAAATTTAACTGTTAAAGAAACATACACACAAATTGAATAAACCATTCAATTAAAATTCTTTTTTGTTTATTATTATTTCTCATGCTTTCCTATCTGCCCTATCGTAACCATCGCCTGTGCTTCCACAAATCGACTTGATGCTCCTTCCATGCTACGTCTTTTGTTCCTTTTATGCTGCTTCCGACGCAGCCTCCTGCCCCATCATTTGAGAAGAGCGTAGTTACGCGTTTTTTCTTCTTGTCCGGACTCTAAGGGGCCTCTCCCGCAGCATTCCCGCCTATGTGGGTAGATCCCGCAACTTCTGGGAGATGTCATGGCTTTAAGTTCGGTACCGTTATGACCTGGTCCAGGACCGTCGGGGTGATGTACCATCTCTATGGCGTTAGACACTGGCTGGAACCCTCTAAAATTTTCTCCTATATTTTTTATTTGCATTTCTTTATCTGGTCAATCTATATAGGTTGACCATGCAATTCGTTTGCTCGCTACCTCGTCATTAAAAGTACACAGCTGAATTAGAAAATGACAACAACTAAGCGCATTAGTATTAGTGTCTGGCTGTTCATTCAGCAGCCTGATAGAAATCGATCGAAGTCAATTGGAAAAACAGCTGATCAGCTGTCAATCCATTTCAATTGATTTCGATTGAGTTCTGTTGAACACACCTAAACTGAATCAGCTGTTTTTTGACAGTAAACAACTGCATGTGTGTTAGTGTGATCGAAACCGATGGAAACGAATCCTGCTCTCGGGCTTGATCGATTTCGATTGGTTTCGATCGACTTCGATTGGCTTCATTGAACGTCAATTCGATTAGTTTCGACCAAAACATTGGCTGAGTGAACAACCATTTACCAATCGAAATCGATTGAAACCAGTTTCAATTGGCTATTGAACGGGCCTAATATAGCTTTGAGATATTACCACCCACTGCGCCCGTCTGCCAAGCAAGAATTTGTGCTGACTTCTCAAAATTCGGAAACTACTTCACTGTTTTATTTATCATATTTTTGCTAAGCATTGCACCGCCAATGCAGTTACACCACTAGAACAGGTATGAAATTAGCTTTCTTTTGCATATAGTTTTATTGCCTAAACCTCACGTTAAAGTACTCAAAATTCAGTGCAAAGCTGAGCTTAGGTGAAGGAATTGTATCAAAAATCCAAATTGATAAAAAGTTCGAAAAACAGCTACCTTTGAAAAGTCGTCATAAAATCTGTATTTCGTATATCACAAAATCTAAAGATGCCAAAATGTGACAAATTACGTCTCCTTTCCAATTCACTTTTTAAATTTTCTCTACTGTAACAGGAACAGCTTTGGCGGTTGATTGATTGAAATGTACGGGTTTTACACAACTTTTTAACATTTTTTGTAGGCATGATCTTAAAAAAAATTTGATAAAAATTTCCGTATGTGCAGCATATAGCTTCTAACTTCAGCTTTCTCAGGCACTAAGTTAAATTTTTTTCGAGCACTAAATAACTGATTTATAGCAATTGTCCTGAAGCATGTTTTTTCATAAATATTTTTTTGGACTTAAAATAACTTTGAAATAATTGATTGTATCTGAAAACTGTCTGAGAAACATATTTGAGTCACATTATAGGCTTTTCAAAACTATAAATTTTAAAGAAATCGGTTGAGAAACAAGAAAGTTTTAGCGAAAACAGTGTAAACCGTCATTTGACCGCTCGCGGTATGAATAGGTATACCACATGCGTTATTCGAAAACCACAACACTTAGAAAAAATTTAAAAACGCA